>NW_007577846.1:742752-748759 GCF_000690725.1 Stegastes partitus | reverse complement strand
AAAAAAAAAGGGGAGGGGGGGTGCAGCTGGAGCATCTTTTAGAGCCTCGGTCATGTGACTTCCGACTGAGGCGGAATAGGTGGGCGGAGTTTAAGTCGAAATCACAACAGACATCTGAAAACTTTATCTTTATTATGTCGATAAAAGCCAGAAAACTGCCCTTGATTTCATCCAGCGACACGTACTCTAACTGGAATAAGTGCAGAATATTAATATAACAGCCGAGAAGAGGCGGGGAACGTCCCGTATCGGAGATTTTCTTAATAAAGAAAGTTTTTCCTGTAAAAACAGTGCTTCAAAAGTTGTTGCTGAATTAAATATGATCAGAAAAGTCACTACGAATCATAAAAAAAGCAAGACATTCCCTTAATATTACACTCTATACGTCATACTACAGTAATATAGTGGGATTAAGAAAAATGTTTTTTTTAAAGCAGTATAGTGACTTCTTTACTGGTAATTTAGTTTAATTTTATACGATATAGATATCAAACACTTCTAAATATGAACAAGAAAGCATGAATAAAAGCATAATATAGAATATTCATACAAATAAATAAAAATAATAATATTGCACTATAATTATATAAATAACACTATTAAATCATATGTGTATTGCTTAATTTGAATTATTATAGGAGTGTTAAAGTAGTAATATGGGCACATAAAATGTTATATTTATAGAAAAATTAAAGAGTTATACGTAGAAACCAGGAGGTGAACGTGACATAAACTCAGCTGATATTCAACAATGTTGCATGGCAACAGTTTAGAGACAGAAAAAAAGAACAAAAAGACTCATTAAATCTATTTATGAAAGGAAATGCTATGAGCTGATCTAATATAATAAAGACAACGATGTTTCCTGCAGACAAAACAAAAGTACCGAAAGTAATTTAGCAGTTTTATATTAGGATTTGTGACAGAAGTAAGTCAAACATGTCTGTATTTCTTTACACAAACTGGTACATTATAGAGTGTTTATGCTCTATGCGAAACATGAAGTGCTTGTTTAATAGTAACTGAGCGTCATTTTACACAATATAAGTATTAAATAATTAAAAGTAGGGACAATAAGGGGAGAGTAACAGGAACTCACCTTCATTGCACTGCAGACGAGCAAAGTGAATATATTATGAGGAAATGAAAGTCAATTAATAAAATAAAGTAATAATATTGCACGATAATCAGATTAATAAGAACGCTACGTGTGTTTATTACTAGAAACCTTTAAATGAGTGTTAAAGTAGTATTAATGGTACGTAAAGGTCTCATTTGCATTCATTTAATATGATTTCATGTTGTAGCAACACTAAACAGTTACAAGTACAAAACAAAAAGTAAAATGTAGCTCTACAGTCTTTAATTGATCGATATATTTAAGAAAAAGGACGATATTAACTCCAATCAAATCAAGTCTCTGTAGAAACAATATTGGCTGAACTTCTCAGAATCAGCTTCATTTACTGCAACCTGAGTGTGTTTAATGAAGAAATGCAAAGTTCTACCTTCATTCTAAGAGTGTTTTCAGAGCTACAGGTCCTTGAAGTACATAGAGGTGGGTTCAAAGACAAGATGTAAATCAACAGTAGAGCAAGTCGCATAAAGAGTCACTACAACAAAGGTAGTATTTTGAGGTACTTGTACTTGAGTATTTCCACTGAACTCTGCCGAGAATGTTCAATTCGTTATGTGACAAATGATGGAACATTTAGGGAGGAATGAAGCTCAAATTGTGCAAGAAGTCTCCATCAGACGACACAGAAGTGACGGCATCAGTTCTAAATATCAAGTTGTTGTTTTTGTTTTTTTTAAATCATCAACACTTTCTGAAGCAGTTGCCAGTTTCTGGTTCCTACATGCAGGCTAAGGTGCAGCACATGAGTGTCAGCTTTAGTGCAGAACAGCATTTTAGTTTTTTTGATGACCAAAGGTCTGCAGATGAGCAAGAATCTGGTGATTTTAAAGCAGAACCAGAGTGTGACAATGAGTCAAAACACACACGGCGAGTTGAGGCTGATGATGAGTCTCCAGTAGCTCCCAGACACAGTGATGAAGACGAGCGTCTGTTTGGCTGATTGTAGCTCAATCTCCACACAGTGACGTTCCTCTACGACTAAATGCATTCTCAAATGCGTTCTGGAGGGATTTATTTCCTGCTGGATTATGTCCTTGATGCTCCCTATCAATCAGCCTTGAAACTCTTTCAAACAAGGCGCCTTTCCCACCACTTACGAAAAAAAACCCACATTCCCCGCCACAGTAACACGACACCGCAGTACCTGAGCGTGATGTTTAATGTAGAACATCATTTCCCAAGATGCTGCAGGGTTTTAGTAACTCTGCAGATCAAACACGCTAAAAAGCAGCTTTCTGGCACAAATTCGCAGCTTGTGAAGCCAGAAGATTTTACAAACATCTCCTGGAAAACAACGGAAGAGGAGCTAAATCTGACCGAAGCACTAAAAGTTTGTGCGACAGCAGCTGTTTGTGACAACAGACAGGAGCAATGTGAACTCTGACCTGATTCATGTCCGTTATTGAAGAACAGATGCAGTTTCAAAACATCTCATAAATGTCTGTCTTTGTTTTCGTCCACATTAAACGGTGAAAACGTCACAGGACTTTATTCTGTGGTTTCTGAGATGCGTAATAGCAGAAAAATGACTCATGCATCCTGATTCTCTCGCTGGCGTTCTTCATTATGAAACGTTGAGCGTGCAGAAGTGAAATCTGTCTGACCAGTCGACAGCAACAACCCTGAGCCTTGATTTAGTACCGCGTCCTGAACGGGGGCCAAATTTAGCTCCTGGAGCTGGTTTTCAAAGTGCACAGTGGAAACCCGGGACAACAGCGAAGTTCAAGTCCTAGTTGGTGAGTTCCTGCAGTGGGGAAGGCCTTTTGGCATATTATGAACCCTCTGAACCGTAAAACCCACCAGTGTGTTTGAAAGACGCATTGTCTTTATTAAATGCACCAAAATAGCGTCAATCATCAGAACCACAAACAGAAAAGAACTTCTGATTTTCGACTTTCTGACAGTTCTTGAACTAATCGTGTTGCAGATACAGTTTTGTCCGACGTTTCTTGAACCTACCATGTGTCACATGTAGCTTTGTCTGGAAATTTATCCCAATCTAAGCTCAAAAATTGTGACATTTCATCAAAATCATTTTATTCTTCATTCATAAATTTGAGGACAATAAAGCGTTTGCACCAGATCCTGTTAAAGATGTTTTTAAAAGTGGTGAAATTCAGATGTTTTTTCTTTTTGGAGCAGAGATGAGGCAACAAGAGAGACTGAGAGGGAAAATAAAATGACTGGATGAATGAAATGACTGGCAAATCAAAAACAGTGAACAGAGGAGCAAGTTGTTGGAAGATACATCCAGCACGGTGAAACATGCAGAGACTTAAAACTGGACTAAAAATGGTCGAAAATGACTCAAAAAATGTGGTTTTGAACAAGATACAGGTCATTTTAAACGAGGTTGCAGTAATTTAAGACGGTTTTAAAGTCACTTTGGACCATTCTTGAGTCAGTTTGGACATTTTCTGTTACTTTGGAGACATTTTTTTGTTAATACCAACAAATTTTGAATCATTTTGGACAATTTTGGACTGAGAGGAAATAAAACAAACGCAGCACGGCTCAACAGCTGTATGCATAGGAGCGAGGTGTTGGAAGACACAGTCAGCACGGTGAAACATCGAGCTCTGATGCAGACCACTGTGGTAAAAAGCTAAATATTACAATATCTCTGGTATGTCGAGCCTCCATTCTTCTCCAGTGCTGGTAGCAAATGTGGCTGCTTAAAAATAAACAGTTTGCAATAACCGGTGTTCTGTAAAAAAACAAAAAAGTCTGCACTTCTTGAAACCATAGAGCATCCAGGCCTCGTTTACACGTAGCAGAAACGGTGATATTTCAATGCGTCTGGGTCTTTGGTTTGCACATAAACGAAGCTAGAAGTCACCGAAAACAATCACATCTGAAAACTCCGGCCACAGTGGAGATATGAAAAAACTCGGTCTTTACGTTTGCATGTAGACGGGAGGAGACGGAGTTTGATGTCACAGTGTGCGACAAAAGCATCATCAGTGTATATGTGTGCGATCATGTTTACGGTTTGGCTACTGTGATAGAAATGGATGCTGTTGAAGCAGATTGTTGTGTACTCTGACACCACATGTAGGAGCAGCTCCACTTCTCTGTCGGTCCAAACAAACGCCATTATCGTTGAAGTTGTTGTGTTTTTTTCCAGGATTCTGATTGGCTAGCATGGCTTTATGCTTCTCGCTACACTGCCCCCTATAGGTGTGGCATGCTCATAGCAGCTGTTTGAAAACGATCTGGTGTGAACGATGTTATTTTTAAAAACGTACCCGGCTATGTGTAATCAGCAGTGACAAACAGTCACATGACACAGATTCCCTCTGGATCGATAAAACATCCATCTACGTGTGTCGTTACGGTCCGATCTGAGGAGAACTGGAGCTGAAATGATTATTTAATTAATAAAGAAGAAGGCAGAGAATTAATTACAAAACCCACTAGTTGGTTAGACACATCTTTAAAATAAAAATGTAAAAAAAAGACTCATCTGTGAGCAACAGTCTGAGAGTGTTCAAGTGAACTGCAGGCAGTGTTTGTTTTTGTGTCCAATAACTAATAATCAGGAAAATCAGAGATAAAACAACAACAAACTGATATAAACGTACGACTTTGCTCAGATTTGACAAACTTCTGCGTCCTTAAATTAATCGATTAATCCTCAAAGTTTTTACTTTTTCCTCAATATATGAGCACGAAAACAAGAAAAATCACACAAAAAAACTGCAGAAATCCATTATTTCACTCACTTTCAACAAGCTACCACAAGAAACTTTTGCTCAGTTCATGGTTCCACCAACATTTGACAAACTGTAACCAGAAAATCAGGAAAATCCAAACTGCTGCTGAATTATTTTCCATTAATTTTATCAATTAATCCTCAAAGCTCTAACTTTCTTGGACATATAAGCTGGAAAACCAACAGCACAGTGACTTAAATCCACCATTTCGTGAACTGCAGGCAGTGTTTCCACAGAGCCGGGATGAAACTAACGAAAACCTCCAGGATGTAGAGCCAGCATTTTGTTTCCAGAGTTGGTAACACTTTTCTCTTATGATTTGTGGCATTTTAACCGTCTAATGCAGCACAGAAGATGTTTCTGAGTTCTCTCTGCTTGTCTTCATGGTCGTGCTGTCTCCAGAGACGTGCAGGATTTTATATTGCAGAGAAAAATGAGTCCACAGCGACGAGAAATGTGACAGGAGCCAAAGAAAACACCCAGAAACTGCAGGGAGGATTAAATTGCACCAACGCCTCACGTGTTGTCAGCAGCTTCGTGATTCTGATTTTGAACTCTGCGTCGCCCGGTCGCTTTATAAATTCCCCGTTCAGCCTGTGATGCAGAGGAGCAGCAGCTGGAGCGGCGGCTGACTTTCACACCTAAATGACGAGCCGTGTGGCAGGAACAGGCTGCAGCAGTTTGTCCTCTGCATGTCAGCAGGCTGCAGCAGCAGCAGCACAAGCAGGACGTCGCAACACAACGCTTTACTTCATCGTTCAGCCGGTGGTTTTACAATCCTGCAGCTCGGTGTGTATCGAGTGTGCATCCATTATTAAGGCTGCAGGAGTAAACATCCAGACTCACGAGTGCCTATATGAAGTATTTCTATCATTTATTCATAAAACGGTGTTGTTGATTAAAGGCAGTGGGCAGTTGCTGCATATGCAAATTATTCCCAATTAAAGTCCTGTTAATGAAAGAAGAATGTCTGTCCATGGAAGTGGCTTTAGAGGGATTTTATATGTTTATTTATTTATTTAAAGGATTAGCTTAACGCCATAGCAATCAGCTCGTCTTCCTGGGCACACAACACAGGATTTGATTGCATTAACATATAAAAAAAAATACACATAAAATCACATAAAATAAAATAAAGCATATATTAGGACAC
>NW_007577846.1:737154-739451 GCF_000690725.1 Stegastes partitus | reverse complement strand
AACGTATTCGCAGCACAACACGCTTCCCTGTGCATCAGAGCTGCAGAATTGACCTGTAATGTGATCTGTTATCATTGCTGTTCAGTCTGCGTCCTGTGGAAACACACTGCTTTCACAAATATTACAGGCCTTGTAATAACGAGAGAAAGTTAAGCCCAATCTAATGATAACATGAATCTGGTTTTATATTTATTTACAATTTAGAAAACGATGCACACAGCTGCTGTTTGCTTTGTACAACTGTATGAACTGACAACGATCACTGAATCACTGTGATGCTGAAGAAAACTTCAAAAATGTTCAACTTATGCAACTTCTGAACTGTTTCTATTCCTGCTCCGTTGGTTTGTTGCACATTATTCAGAATTATGAGAAAACCGTCTCATAATCCGGATCAGGGCTGTGAGTGTGAATCCGAATCAGGTAATCATGACTGTTAGCTGTTGGTAGCTAATTCAGCTACTTCATTTTGCACAATGTAATCAAATATAGGCCTGAGGTAGCGTCTAACATTCCTAAGCTAGCGCCTACCATTAAGAGGATTGTGACGAGAATCCCTCTGCTAGTCAGTAGCATTCCTAGGCTAGCCACTAGCCAGGAAGGCTTTGGCTAGCCTAGAAAAGCTAGTGACTAGCCCTAGGCTAGCAACTAGCCGTAGGCTTGCAACAAGCATTCATCAGCTAATACTTAGCACCTCTATGCTAGACTGGGTGACTTGCTAAAATCATAAAATGGGGTCATTAGTAGCACTCCTAGCTTAGCAATGGTGGTGAGTAACCTAGGAATGCTGCCCTGGAGGCATTAGCACTCCTACACTGGTCACTACCATTCCAAAACTAGTCTGGGCTAGTTTTCTAAACAACTAGGGTAGGGGCTAGGATTCCTGGGCTAAGCATTACCAATCCTAGACAAGCAACTAACATCCATCCGCTAGTTTGACTAGCCTTCCTAGGCTAGTGGCTAGCTTAATGAGGCTTGTGATTAGGTGTCTTATATATTGAGACTAATCACCGGTATTTACTAGGCTAGGTACTAGAATCCCTGAGGTAGCGGCCAGCATTTATTGGCTAGTCACTAGCATCCTATGCTAGCCTATGCTAGTCACTAGCATCCCTGGAGGGACGAACATTCCTAAACTAGCCAATAGCATTCCTTGGTTTGTCACGAACATCCTGAAACTAGGCACTACTGGGACTGGAATAGCAACTAGTGTCTACTACCTTGTCACAAGCATTCTTAGCATATTGATAGCGTACCGACCTCTATGGGAGCAGTTCAAAGTTTCCTGAGAGTTATTATGTTTGTAAGATTTTAACAGTTTCTCAGTAATTCAGTGACAGTTGTCAGTACAGCTAATAATACACAGCAAAAGAAACAGTGACTACTTAATTTGACGTTATTCATTTTTAAATGTACATTTGTTGTCACAGTGAAGGCTTTAGCTTTGTTGGCAGTAACATTCAGACTGATATTGTTCATATTCATGTCATTAAATCAGATATCTCCAGTCAAACATAGCTACGACTGACACTCACCTAAACATGTTCTCAGTAATGTAAAATCTAATCAACAAATAAATGATTGATGTCAAATGATGATGGCTGATTGTTTTAAAAAAGGATATTTTATATAAGACTTTATTGATCCCTGGTGGAAATTCACAAGCTGCACAGCAAAATATAAAGTAATAAAAATACCTCCACCAGACACCTTAATTCTAATTCTAAAAGTGGCTGTTGTGCATAGTGAGTACTTTTACTTTTGGTGCTATATATTCTGATTATTACACTTTTATTACACTTCTATTCAAGTACAACTTTAAATGTATTAAAATATCTAAATGCTTCCCCCACCTGTGTTAACATAACATGAACAACTGCAGCTGGATGTAAGATTCACACTCTTGTGTTCGAAGGTAAAAAATCCATTTGCTCTGCCTCAAAGTGTTGCCTCCTATTTACTTCGCCGCTGCTCCACCGCCGTTACCATGGCAGCGCCCTTCCCACTGTCGTCTTCGGAGTCGAGGAAGGTGATGTCACACTTTGGGGCGAGGACGCGCACCGCCGCCTGGAGCTTCTCTTTGAAACTGGAGGGAGGAAGGAGGCGTTTAATGGTCCAATACAGCAGCAGTAAATTAACAAATCATACAGGGGGAGGAGATTTAATGAGACAGAGCACTTTGTACAGGATGTCCCATAAAGACTCATTTTCTACAAATTAGGAGACAGATGAACATTTGAGGTGTTCAGTCTGAGGCAGGTGTGTAGAGGACGTTGATCATTCTGCTCTAATGTCGA
>NW_007577846.1:735612-737119 GCF_000690725.1 Stegastes partitus | reverse complement strand
TCTTCATCCAACTGAAGAAATTAGAAATAATGACTTATTACCTTCTGCAGCTGAAGTAAAGAAAGGCCTCAGACACTATTTGAGGAACTACGGTAGCGAATAATTATTATCACTGATTGCATTTGAGGGCATTTTGATTTGCATCAGTGCGTGTCTGGCAGTGAAACATACTGATAATAACAGCGATATGTTTATTTGTACTGGATGTGATGGACAAGGAGTGGAAGACGCGCTTGAACACTGATTTTTCTCTAAGTGGGACCACATTCTACTAAATGAACATCATTTGGAATTTAAGCAAACAAAGGATTGAGTCCATAGACTGTTTACTGAAATAAAATATCGAGTTTGGCTCATTTTCTCAGAGACTTCTTTTTGTACCCAGAGGAGTCGCCCCCTGCTGGCCACGAGGAAGAATGCAGGCTGAAGGCTTCACTTTCTGAACCACATGTAGCTTCAAGTCACAATATTACAAAACAAGACATATTCATACTTTTTCGTTTAAAAAACTTGGTCACAAAAATAAAAAGAAAGTTGTTTTCGTTGAAGTTTCATAACTGATGCACTACAAAACAAAGTATTGCTAGAGAGTCTAATTCAAGTAAAAGTATTCGGGAGTTCCAAAATGGCTCCTAAAATATGTTCTATTTTTCAGATTCAGATTATGAATCAAAGGCATGACGAGAAATAGCAGCAAAAAAAATCCAAGCTTTTTATCTTTAATACTTCCTGAGATGTTGTTATTAAACCATAGCTTATGACCAAAAAAAAAAGTTTCAATCAATTCAGAGATGGCTGAGCAGAAAGCCCCTAAAGTTTTGAGATGGAATAAAGTCTACATTCTCCAGATATCCTGTGCTATGTCTGTCCACTGCACACCTCTGCAATAACCATACTGACTCGGTGCTGCAGTAAAATCTGTAACCGGCTGCTTTGTCCTGTTAAAAGTGCAAAGTCACAGCTTTTCAGAAACATCCACGGGAGTGTGAGGGCAACGAGACCTGCTTCAATGCGAAGAGAGCCACATGTCTGCATTCAAAGACGCAGAAACTTTGGCCTAAATGCTGTCATCTCCAACACAAGGACAGCTGTGGAGACCTTAAAGTTTTAAAACATATTCAGAGACGCGTGCAGAACCACTGTGCATGTTTCACTGCATGTGTGCGGACCTCAAATCACACAAATCAACTCGCTCACAAATAAGGATCAGCTGCAAAAAACAACAACAAAAAAACCCACAAAAGGCTGCATTCTGGTTGGAAGCTTTTTCATTGATTTATTTACTTATTTGCAGATTTTATTGCTCCTATGTTATACCTTCACTAAAAATGCTAATTTCAGTGCATCAGCGTCACAACTAATAAAACAGTCCCTTTGTTTCCCAGTTGAAGCAAACAGCAGGAGAGTTTTTAGCACCTGGAAACGCAGCATTTAAAAGACTAAAACATATTATGTAACACATCCTCCTCCTCCTCCTCATCCTCCTCCTCCCAACCACATCTGTCTG
>NW_007577846.1:726418-733292 GCF_000690725.1 Stegastes partitus | reverse complement strand
CTCATTTTCTACAAATTAGGAGACAGATGAACATTTGAGGTGTTCAGTCTGAGGCAGGTGTGTAGAGGACGTTGATCATTCTGCTCTAATGTCGATGCCTCTCTGGCAGCCAGCGACTGATTTGACGACTGATCACTGTATGACACGATTCACCCACTTGCTGAGTTCTGCTATTCGTTCAGAAACTCCCTGGTTGTGAAACTGACTTCACTGGACATCTAGCATTCCTAGCGTAGCAAGTAGCATGCCTAAGCTAGTCACTACCATCCCTAAACTAGCCAACAGCATTTCTAGACTATCCAACAGCATGTCTATTGCGAGCAACTGGCACTCCTATGCTCACCACTAGCACTAGCCACTAGCTAGGCAATAGCATTTCTAGGCTAGCCACCAGCCACCTGTACTAGCCACCAGCAAGCCTAAGATAGTTAAGCTAGCCAATAACAGTTCTCAATTAGTAAAAAGCCACTGGCATCGCCAGGCAAGTCATTAGCATCCCAAGGTTAGCTGGTTACAAGCAGTCCTTAGCTATTCCCTAACATCCCAAAAGGGACCAATAGCTTTTGGTCTTGTCATGCCCTCCACCTCTGGCTCCCTCTAGCGGCAGGATTTCACCCTCCTCCTTTCTCCAGACGGTGTGTGCATGCCGGTGGAGGGCAGGTGCAACTCATCTGCAATCACAGTTCATTTCCAGCTGCAGCGGGGAGTGGTCTCCTCATTCTTCAATCCTGCTCTTCACATAAAAAGCACAAGCAGACCACAACTTGACGCCAGTCCGTAAACTACTTCCATTCTGACCCGCTCCGCTGCCTGAAGACCCCACCAGCTGTTTCTCATCCGATTCTGTCTTTCCAGTCATCTCATCTGGATTTTCTACTTGCATCTCCCGCCACCAAAACGCCAACCTGGGCCAGCTTCTGTCTGGAACATGCCACACTGCCACACCACAGATCCCTGGAACCAGTGGATGGTGGATGGATTAGTATTCCTTAGTTAGCCACAAGCATTCCGAGTCTAGCGGCTACCATACCTATAAGTAAGTCACCAGCAATCCTTTGCTATTCACGACCATTTCGAACCAAGTTATTAGTATTACTTGCCCGTTGACTAGCATCGCTAATGTAGGCAATATTTTTTCTAGGCTAGACTACTAGCATTTCTAAACTAGTTAACGAACCTTTCTTTGTCATTCTGAAGCGATACTAAAGAGTTTCGACGAGCATTGTTTGGCTTGTCACCAGAATCCCTAAGGTAGTGATTTGCATTTACAGGCTCATTACCAGTATCTCTTGTGTCGTGACTAACATTGCTAGCCTGAGCATTAGCATCCTTATGCTATTTATTAGCATCCATACACTAACATCCATAGTGTATTGACTAAAATCTGCAAGCTTGTCACCAGTATCCCTAAGCTAGTGATTAGCAGCCCTACACTAGCTCCTAGAATCCCTCAGGCAGTGACTAGCATTGCTAGGCTAGCAACCATGATTTATAGTTAGAATGTTGAAAAGTCACGTGTCATACAGCTGTCAGTGGCTACAAAACAGCACAAGTGAGTGCAGCAGGACAACATGAGTCGGCCTCCCATAAGTTACTCAGTGTGTCTTTGGTAGGACTGTTCTGTCTCTGATCACTCTGATCATCAATACTCAGATTTTATTAAATAATATTCCTTATAGCCCCCTGTGTTTTTGTATAACTGACACATAACTACATTTTCGTGATAACATGTCACTTATTTATCTGTGTGTTAAGTCCTACTTGGGGTGTTTTTTGTAGACCGCCCCATCCACCCCCACCGTGGTCTTGAGACGGTCCAACCCACGGTTGACACGGATACGGTTGGCGATGGTTGCCAGGGCAGCAGCACAGAGACGGGCAGAGCGTGAGGAGATGGTATCACAGACTAGACGCACCACACAGGCGTCGACCGGATCCCAATTCAGACCCAACGCCGTCAGAATCTTCTGGGCGTTTTCCAGACCGCTGTCTGGCCTGAACCACGAGGAACATGGAGGAAAAACTTAGTCATCACTAAGACTTCTGGTCAAATAATTAGAATTAACAGTGACACAAGACAAGGCCACTCACTCTTCGATCTCAGAGATAAACTTTGTCTTAAATTGTCCCGGAGTCATGAGCGCCTCGGACGTTTGTCCTTTAAACAGCAGGTTGTCCTCCGTCAGCTTCACCAGCACCAGCCGAACAATTTCCCCCAGATACATACCGCTGATCATTTTCTCAAAACTGCAGAAGGAGACAAATGTTAAGGACAGAACAGATGAAAAATTATCCAGAACACAGTAACTGGCATCTTGAGGAGTCATGAGCATTCCCATCGATAGTCATCAGCATCGCTACAGTAGACACTTACATTTCTAGCATACGGACCAGCTAGGACTTTCTAGGCTATCCACTAGCCGCCCTAGGCTAGCAACTAGCTTTCCCAGTCTCAAATCCCTAAGCTATCAACTAGCTTTTCTAGGCTACTGACTAGCAATGGTACATAGTCACTAGCATTCCCCTTGGTCATTACAAGCACTCCTAGGGTAGTCCCTGGCATGTCCGTTGGATTTCCCATCACTAGCATTGCTAGGTGTTGAGGTTAATTGGTGATTCTAAATTGTCTGTAGGTGCGAATGTGGGTGTGCTTGGTTGTCTGTCTCGAAGTGTAGCCCTGCGATAGACTGGTGACCTGTCCAGGGTGTCTCCTGCCTTCACCCTGGGATAGACTCCAGCCCCCTGGCAAACCCAGTGAGGATTAAGCAGTGTATAGATAATGGATGGATGGATGGATGTTTTTGGACTGTAGGAGGAAGGTGGAGAACCTGGAGAGAACCCTCGCTGCACAAGGAGAACATACAAACTCCACGCAAAAAGATTCTGAGTGTCCTCACCGGGATACGAACCAGCAACCTTCTTGCTGTGAGGCAATGGTGATAACCACCTTGTAGCCCTAGTCAGTAGAATTCCTTAGCCATTCTCTATAATCTCTAAACTAACCAAAGCATCTCTAGACTAGTCCCTACCATACCTAGTCTAGAATCTAGAACCCCTGTACTAGGATGCACTAGCCTTCCTAGTTTGGAATGTGATCCTTATTCTAGTCACGAGTGTTCCTTCACTTAACACTATCCCGAAGCTAACCAAGGAGCATTTCCAGCCCATCCACCAGCATCCCAAGTTTTTTCACTAGCATCCCCAGACGAGCCACTAGCATCCCTTTGATCATCCTACGTACATGTAGTGGCCGTGGTTGATGGACTTCTGGTCCACCAACCTGTCGAAATCAGTCAGGATGTTTATTTTTTTATCTCCCAGGGAGCCGTCATTTCCAAAGCCGCCCCACTCTGTGTTGATGCACATCCGGCCGTCCTCGCCCTCCACTCGCTTCACGTTCTTCATCTCCTCCATGTAGCAGGCGTTGGTTCCCGTCCCTGCAGAGGAAGAGGAGCAGCTTAAATAAACCTATAGGTGGACGGTTGTTTAGGCCGTTTGCATTTGTTTGTGGTCATTTTCTGCCTCTTTTCGGTCATTTTGTGTCCCTTTGTGGTTGTGTTGTCTTTTTTGTCAATTTGCGTCTCTTTGCGGTGGTTTTGCATCTATTTTCTTTCATTTTGTGTCTGTTTGTGGTTGTTTTATGTTTGTTGGCCGATACTTTGTGTCTCTCTGTGGTCGTTTGGTGACTTTTTTGTTCATTTGTGTTGGTTTGTGGTGGTTTTGTGTCTCTTTTAGGTCATCTTTTGTCTCTTTGTGGTGGTTTTACGTCATTTTGCGTCTCTCTACAGTGTCACATGAGGTCGATTTAAGTGTCTTTGTTGTCGGCTTTACTTAAACCCATAAAACAAATGCAAATATCTTCTTCACATCCGGACACACAGAAACAGTCGGGCTGAAGTCAGGCCTCGTGCATTCAGATGTGTGGTTACCGATGATCATGCCGATCTCACAGCTCTGGTCCCTGTAGCCACAGCTCATCATCGTGCCCACCGTGTCGTTTGCCATGGCAACCGAGCTGATACCATAGTCCTGCAGCGAAGAAGAAACACACAGACAGGTGTGTTTACGTCTTTCCTATTTATAATGCCTAATAACCTGCCTACACACACATTATGTCGCATCGCAAAGCGTCGGAGAGCCTTTAATCGGCCGCATTCAGACAACAGAGAGCAGAGAAACGGAGCCTGTAAAGGATTAAATATGACAGTTTCTAGTGTTTTTATAGAAACACTGACCCCTCTCCTGTGAATGGCCTCTTTCAGAAGCCTCACCACATCTTGTCCCACCACACCGGAGCAATTGAAGCCTTTGGTCCAGCTGATCAGGATGCTCTGTGCAGTCAAAAATAAATAAAATGAAATGTCGCGCAGCACAATCAGTGTGAAGATGATGTTGCCGTGCCCTCACAGCTGCTTTAATTCTGCAGCGAGATGTTCGACTTGTGTTGAGATTCAAACCTGAAAACAAACTGATAGAGTGATACTCTGAAGCACTTCTGTTCTGTTTTGTCTCTTTGTGGTCCAATTCTTTCTCTTTTGTTGGTGTGAGTCTGTCTGTGGTCACTTTGTGTCTTATTCTAGTAATTTTTTTCCCCTATTATGGTCATTTCACGTCTCTTTGTAAGTGTTGTGCCTCATTTTTTGGTATTCTTGCATGTTTTTGTCTCCTTGTTGTCGTATTGTGTGACTTGCATTTCCATGTGGCCATTTTGCATCTTTTTGTGGTTGTTTTGTGTCTCATTTTTGTCATTTGGAGTCTTTTTCCTGCTGGTTCTGCATCTCTTTGGTGGTTTTCTGTCTCTGTGGTTTCTCTTGCATCCCTTTGTGTCTGGTTTTGGTAGTTTTTGTCTCTTTGCGGTCAAACCTACTCACAAGCTAAACAGCTGCAAATCAGAGAGTGTGTGTGTTGTGTCTTTGTTGTGTGTTTGCTGTGTGAGACCTCGTCGATTGCCTTCTGCTCGCAGGGGAAGGAGAAGGTGAAGCCCAGAGGAAGAGTTTGTCCCTTCAGGTCCCGAGACTTGAGGAATTTACTGAGATGTTCGGCAATGTAGTCGAACAGCTGGACGGACACACAGACAGATGTTCTTTAGCTTCTCTCTGGAAATGTGCTGTTCAGACTAATTCATGCTTTTTTTTCTGCATAGTTACAAATTCTGCTTTTTTAAGCAGCAAATGTTCACTATTTCAAAATGTGAGATTTTTCCAGATTGTTGAGGTTGAGCCAAAACAAAATACTAAAAAGTGTCACTTTGGGCTGAATTTGATGCTTTTTTCTTCCTTCCCATCACACTGTTGTACTCGTGGACTGTCTCACTATTTGTTGGTGTCGTGTGTGTCACCTGTTCTCCGGGTCCCAGCATGATCTTCTGCGGGATGCTGCAGGTCTTACTGTCCATCATCAGAACTTCCCGCTTCTCCTTCACCACACGGACGTGAAAAACCCGTAAGTTCGTCCCGCCGAGATCCAACGCCAGATAGTCGCCTTCTTCTGCAGTGAAGAGCAACCGAGCAGATGATGGAGCGAAGTGACTATTAAAGCATTCATATCAGTGCAGTGCATGACAAATCATGATGAAGCTGCTTGTTGTGGTGTTTTTATGCACTAGCACTCTGTTAGTGTCTTTTGTTACAGTCTCGTCTTTGACTTTCAATTCAAGCGTCTTTTCAGGAGAAGTTTTTATTTTTTTTTAATTTTCTTTTTGGCTTTTGTCTTGATTAATCAGAGCAGTGGAGAGAGACAGGAAGGGGGGAGAAGAACGGGGAGAGACCTGCAGCAAATGAAATCATCATTTCGTGAAAATCAGGGCAAACAGATTGTTTTAATCTATGCTGAGGTGAAAATGTGACAGCGTTTATTGAACAAGTATGAAACTGTGGAATCATTTGCTTATTAATCCAGAAAATGTGCTTAAATAGAAAGTTTTACTTCTGGCTACAGAGCTTTACCAACATATATTCAGATTAGACTCAAGACGACGTTCTGCAGAGAACAGGATTCCTTCTTCTGGCAGATTTAAAAACATCCAGCAGTTAAATTAACTGTGTTCAATGAGTGCTTACGTTAAAATTCCAACTAATTCTTCTGATGGAGCTGCAAGTAACAGATGAGCAGTCTGAGGACCACTGGAGGTGAACATCTGCACTTTGTTTTTACCTTTTCTGGCTCTGATAGATGGTGTCATTTTGGTGATTTCTTGAAGATAACTTGCCAGAGGGTTGAAGGTTTCATGTTTTACTTCCAGCAAGCTCAGGGCAGGACATAGTTTATATACTTAATATGCAAATAGTGTTTCTTTACTTTAACTAGTTTGGTGAAGGAAGTAAACTCACCCGTCCCGTCCGGCGTGGCCCTGATGAAGGTGGGCAGCATCTTGACAGGAGGCTCAGGATGCAAATTATCCAAACCTCGGATCAGATCGTTCGTCAGCTGGTCGGAAACTTCCTCCAGCTTCTCCCGAGAGAGACAGAAACACTCCAGGCGCTGCACGATATTCTTCACCTGCACAGAGCCACAAGGAACATGGCTAAAATTGTGAATGTGTTGTTTTCTCCTTAGCAAAAACACACATTCACAGGAGTGCATGCAGTCTGGATAAAAACGATCATGTGGTTGCAGGTTATGGAAATAAAGAAGCTGTGATCTCTGGTTTCACCACCAGATGGCAGCATTTCATCACAATCTGCTGCACTGAAGAAGTTCAAAATGAAAACCATCCATCCATCCTCTCTACACCTTAATCCTCACTAGGGTCGTGGGGGGCTGGAGTCTATCCCAGCTGACTCAGGGTGAAGGCAAGTTCACCTGGACAGGTAACCAGTCTATCACAGGGCTACACTTAGAGACAGACAACCAAGCACACTCACATTCACACCTA
>NW_007577846.1:720233-726293 GCF_000690725.1 Stegastes partitus | reverse complement strand
GGGGAGAACATGCAAACTCCACGCAGAAAGATCCCAGGTGTCCTCACCGAGATGTGAACCGGCGACCTTCTAGTTGCGAGGCGACAGTGTTAACCGCTGATGCATCTTGCAGCCCAGAAATAAACATTTTTAGTCCAAATGTTTCCAAAAGTAACTTGACTACAGTTTATATTCTCTACAGTCACGATAAAGAGTTTAGAGAAACAAAAATTTGCACAAACAAATTGGCATAGACAGTTCTTATTAATGAACAACAACACGTACCTTACTGAGCATGTCCGGAGGGATGTCGTCCATTTCAGGCTGATTTTAGGCTTCTTGGAAATCTGACTGCTGTTGTTGGCGTTTGCGGAAATGTTGCTCACCTGGACAGAAGAGATTAATGGGTCAGTTCAATGCAGAAATGCAACCAGGACATAAAATAGAGTGTAATAAAACCTCTGTACAAGAAGTTCTTGTGAGAAAGAGGAAGAGGAACTAGCAGTGGCGGTTCTAGACACATTTTACTTGGGGGGGCCAAGGTGGGGCCAGCATTTTATCAACAACGACAACGATATTTAAGCACTAAAATCTTTTATTTACTTTATATTCAAATAAAACCAATTTTTTTTTTTTTTTTTTTTTTTTTTTTACAAAAAACACATCAACTGAACCAATGAGATCATCAGAGCAGGTGTTGAAATGTGTAACATCAGTGGTTTGGTTTCCTGCCATTCAAAATCCACCATCACTACAGCAACAGGGTACGGCTGCTGCTGTCTGGCAAACTGGTCCTGAAACATGTTGGGATCCAAGGCCTTGGCCCTTCTGGATTCTATACTCAGGACACCAAGATCACTGAGTCCATCATCACAAATGGTGGACTGCAGGAATGTTTTTATCAGTTTCAGAGTGGAGAAACTGCGTTAGGAAGAGGCAGAGCTTCCTGGAAGAGTGACTCCTCTCTCACAGAACACATAAACCAAAGGGCGCTGCATCAGGCATTTATAGGAAGGGGGGCTAGAAGTAGGGGAACAGCAAAGGCTCCACACAACACCTGAGAGGGGTAACTTTGTGTAATTATCACAATAAACATAAAAACAATAAAGCAAGAGATATAGTGTATGTTATATATATTACTAATACAACAATACATATATATTTAACCCACAACCACTGCTGCACCACTGACCCTGTTACACATACATCTCATTTAACGAGTAACGTTAACCGTCCATACTTAGCACCAAGGAATACCGTTAATTACTTACGACTGAGAAAAGGAGCCTAAATTCCTAAAAGCTTCATCTTCAACCACAGGTGGAGGTTGTAGGTGCTTTACAATCATTTCAGGAAGGCTCCTTGTGATATTCATAGCTCTTCACCAAGGTGAAATACCATAAAATAACTCTATAACCTGTCTGTATGTAGCATAAATATCAGAATCAGACAGTCAGACAGGGCTCTTTCTCCGCCAAAACGTTATGCATGAACATCACAACACTAGCTTGTAATGTCTGAGGTATATATCTTTATATAGGTACAGATAAACAGATTTATTCGAGCGCCTGTCGAATACGTTAAGCACTGTATGTTCATAGCATATACATCGCATCATGAAGTGCTTTAATTTGCACTCAGCTCTCAACGTTTTACCATTTTGAACAGGAATAAGGAATTTCAAACTGAATTCACTTTTTTTTTTTTTAACCCAGGCCTGAGTCACTGGGCTTCTCTGAGAAGTCAGAAATTAATCAAGCACGAAAACAAAATTTTATGTCCAAGAATGCAAGTAAATAACTATAACTTGACATCTTAATCAAGAAATAATAATGTGTTTTACGATTTTGTTCAGTTTTTTGTTTGTTTGTTTGTTTGTTTTAACAGTTAATGTGAAAATTCACGGACAACAACAATAATTATATTTTAGCGTTGACCCGATTCAGGACTTTTGGGCTCTTTTGGACCCCAGGCCATTTGGTTTAGGTGTATTGTTTGTATTATTTTTGAAGATTTTGTTTTTTAAATATAAAAAGAGGGACATTTGTCATGCAATTGGAGCCAAAAATATGTCAACTTATCAGAAAATGTATTTAACATAGTATAAAAGTCTATAATGAATACCAACAATTATTTTCTTTCCAAGAAAGACCTTCTACGTATGGCANGTCCAACCCACGGTTGACACGGATACGGTTGGCGATGGTTGCCAGGGCAGCAGCACAGAGACGGGCAGAGCGTGAGGAGATGGTATCACAGACTAGACGCACCACACAGGCGTCGACTGGATCCCAATTCAGACCCAATGCCGTCAGAATCTTCTGGGCGTTTTCCAGACCGCTGTCTGGCCTGAACCACGAGGAACATGGAGGAAAAACTTAGTCATCACTAAGACTTCCGGTCAAATAATTATAATTAACAGTGACACAAGACAAGGCCACTCACTCTTCGATCTCAGAGATAAACTTTGTCTCAAATTGTCCCGGAGTCATGAGCGCCTCGGACGTTTGTCCTCTAAACAGCAGGTTGTCCTCCGTCAGCTTCACCAGCACCAGCCGAACAATTTCTCCCAGATACATACCGCTGATCATTTTCTCAAAACTGCAGAAGGAGACAAATGTTAAGGACAGAACAGATGCAAAATTATCCAGAACACAGTAACTGGCATCTTGAGGAGTCACGAGCTTTCC
The DNA here is from genome assembly GCF_000690725.1 of Stegastes partitus. Taxonomy (NCBI): domain Eukaryota; kingdom Metazoa; phylum Chordata; class Actinopteri; family Pomacentridae; genus Stegastes; species Stegastes partitus. Next base: position 723,624 of record NW_007577846.1, on the reverse strand, counting down.
CATCGATAGTCATCAGCATCGCTACAGTAGACACTTACATTTCTAGCATACGGACCAGCTAGGACTTTCTAGGCTATCCACTAGCATCCTAGTCAGTAGCATAAATCGACTAGCAACTAGTATTTCTAGTCTAGAATCCTTAAGCTAGCAACTAGTTTTTCTAGGCTATTGACTAGCAATGGTACATAGTCACTAGCATTCCCCTTGGTAATTACAAGCACTCCTAGGGTAGTCCCTGGCATTTCCATTGGATTTCGCATCACTAGCATTGCTAGGTGCGTCACTTGCACTCTTATGATATGGACTAGCATCTCTATACTAGCAACTCGCATTGCTGAGCTCGTCACTAGTATTCCTGAACTATTTACTAACATCTCTAAACTAGTCAATCTTATTCTTGGCTATCCACCAACACTTCTTGGCTGGTCCCTCACATCCCCAGGCTTGTGACTATCATCCTTTGGCTAGCAACAGCCATTCCCAGTCTAGAATCATTAAGTTGGCAACTAGCTTTCATAGCCAACTGGCTAACAATGCTGTTTAATCACTGGCATTCCCCTTGGTAGTTACAAGCAGTCCCTAGCATTCCCAGTTTCCATTAGCATCCCTAGACTAGCTACTAGCATCCCTAGACTAGCGACTAGCATCCCCTTGATCATCCTACGTACGTGTGGACGCCGGGGTTGATGGACGTCTGGTCCACCACCTCGTCGAACTCCGTCAGGATGTCTTTCAGGGAGCCATCATCTCCAAAGCCGCCCCACTCTGTGTTGATGCACATCCGGCCGTCCTCGCCCTCCACTCGCTTCACGTTCTTCATCTCCTCCATGTAGCAGGCGTTGGTTCCCGTCCCTGCAGAGGAAGAGGAGCAGCTTAAATAAACCTATACGTGGACGGTTGTTTAGGCCATCGCAACAGTGTAGTTTGTGGCTTTTTCCGTCATTCTTTGAGGTCGTTTTGCATTTGTTTGTGGTCGTTTTCTGCCTCTTTTCGGTCATTTTGTGTCCCTTTGTGGTTGTGTTGTCTTTTTTGTCAATTTGCGTCTCTTTGCGGTGGTTTTGCATCTATTTTCTTTCATTTTGTGTCTGTTTGTGGTTGTTTTATGTTTGTTGGCCGATACTTTGTGTCTCTCTGTGGTCGTTTGGTGACTTTTTTGTTCATTTGTGTCGGTTTGTGGTGGTTTTACGTCATTTTGCGTCTCTCTACAGTGTCACATGAGGTCGATTTAAATGTCTTTGTTGTCGGCTTTACTTAAACCCATAAAACAAATGCAGATATCTTCTTCACATCCGGACACACAGAAACAGTCGGGCTGAAGTCAGGCCTCGTGCATTCAGATGTGTGGTTACCGATGATCATGCCGATCTCACAGCTCTGGTCCCTGTAGCCACAGCTCATCATCGTGCCCACCGTGTCGTTNCACCCGCACTATCACGAGCACGAGTCGTCACACGTCTACATGCTGGTGTATCAACCATTACAGAAAATGACTTTGGTACTAACCAATGCTGTTAGTTTAGGGCATAAACCTGACATTGATTGGTGGTCTAACAAACTTGTTAAGCTCTGTACATATTTTTCAGCTCCAGTAAAATTATTAATTTAGATTTATTTCAACTGGCTGAATATATTACACGACTGCCTGAGTCGTCTGTATTTAATCAGTCTGCCAAAATTACAACCACAAGTACCTTGTCTGTCTTCAGCTTGCAGTTCATTGTTGTGCAGCTGTAATTTAACACCAAATGCCTCGTCTTCTCTGCCAGCAGCGCCCAGTGGAACATTTTTATTGCTCAAAGTTTGCTCTTTCACAGCTCACGAGACAAAACTGAGATTCTCATTTCAGCCTCATGTTAGTTTCCATTTTGTCTCATCTGTTTGTCATTTGTTTCTCCTCAGAACACACCTGTCCAAATGGTGAACGCTGGAAAGATTACACAATGCCTACCTTGCATCACGTAAAGCGGATCGCTGAAGCCACCGAGTTCTTGACCAGAATGACGAGCGACGGTTCTTATCTAACTGAACAGTGTGCCAATGATTGGGGCCTCCTTCGGTCTACGTCTTGAAGCTCATGATAAGACTCTTATGGAACAGCCGCTTGGTCAGAGAATATTTATTATTGTTGCATATGATAGAGCTCAAGTAGGGAAAACTGTTTACACTTCAAAGCAGTATGTCAAAGCCAAACGAAGGAACAATGACACGGTGTTACGCCGTCATGGTATGCAGACGAAATATGGCCAGATTGAATTCTTGCCTTCCTACAAAAAAAACCCAAAAAAACCAAAGTGTGAATGTCAAAATAAGGTCACATTTGTGAATGAATTCTCTGTTGCAGACATAAATCCTCCACAGGACACTCTGACAGGTGGGACTTGTTTTCATATTGTGAGCCTGCTGGAAGTTCCTGTGAGAAGTCGTTGCACTTGAAAGTATTTTAGGAAAGTCGATGTCTATTGATTTGTACTCGATGCCCGCTGTTGTGTTTGTTGCACATTTCCCTCATGGACTTGAAAGGGACTGAAGTACATTTTGAAATCAAAGAAGGGATCATGTTCTGAACACAGGAGTGCATCATTTGTGCAGCTGGTTCACATTTTTTTTTATTGTACACTCAAAGTCTAGCAAATACTGGTGATCTCACAGCGAGCTTTTCATATGTCTGTTGGTCACATAGAAATGTCCCTTTTGCACTGCATTAGATGATTTAGACCATTAAAGAGTCAGTTCTGAGATTATGGAAGGTTTTCCTTGATATATCTGAAAATGACAAAAAATTACCTGAAGTTGGAAGATCTTTGCTTTTTGATGATAGAGTCCAACTATTTGGTCATTAAGTTTTTTGTTGGTTTTTTTTTGTGATGGAAGCATACAAAGCCCATTAAAGTAAGTTTGTATTTGATTCTCTGTGTACGTGTTAATTTATCACATTTATGTTCAACATTAAAATTCCAATTACCCCTAACAAATCCCTCACAATAAGTTTGGGATATTGTTATTTACATGAGTGCTTTTCCTATTTGGTTTGAATTTTAATGAAATAAGTAAAAGTTCCCTTTGATATTACTAATAATGAGAAGAAACACCATATTCATTAGTTTAATATTTATTACCCCCATAATTTAAACAATAACAAAAATTGACAATGTCAGTAAGCGGGTGTTTCCACCATTTGCCGCAGTGACAGCTTGACAGCGACGTCTCGTGCTCCTCACTGGCCTCATGATGTTGTTCTGAGGCAATGCGTTCCACTCTTCCACAAGTGCTACACGCAGTTCTGCCAGGCCACGTGGGGGTGGAGTACGGTCATCCAGTCTCTGCTTCAGCTGGTCCCAGACCTGCTCTATGGGGTTCAGGTCAGGGGACATTGCTGGCCATACCATATGAG
>NW_007577846.1:705856-713058 GCF_000690725.1 Stegastes partitus | reverse complement strand
AACAGAGAGCAGAGAAACGGAGCCTGTAAAGGATTAAATATGACAGTTTCTAGTGTTTTTATAGAAACACTGACCCCTCTCCTGTGAATGGCCTCTTTCAGAAGCCTCACCACATCTTGTCCCTCCACACCGGAGCAATTGAAGCCTTTGGTCCAGCGGATCAGGATGCTCTGTGCAGCCAAACATAAATAAGACGCAACAAATGAAATGAAATAGCAGTACAATCAGTGTAGTTGTCTTGTGTCACATTTTGGCCATTTGGAGTCTTTTTCTGCTTGTTGTGCATCTCTTTGGTTGTTTTTCTGTCTCTTTGGTTTGTCTTGCATCTCTTTGTGCCTGGTTTTGCGTCTACATTTTATCTTTTTGGTGTCTCTTTATGGTGGTTTTGTGTCTTTGTGATTGTATTTTTTCTCTTTATGGTCATCTTGGGTCTGGTTTTGGTAGTTTTTGTCTCTTTGCGGTCAAACCTTAGGCAGATCAGAGAGTGTGTGTGTCGTGTCTTTGTTGTGTGTTTGCTGTGTGAGACCTTGTCGATTTCCTTCTGCTCGCAGGGGAAGGAGAAGGTGAAGCCCAGAGGAAGAGTTTGTCCCTTCAGGTCCTGAGACTCAAGGAATTCACTGAGACATTCTGCGATGTGGTCGAACAGCTGGACGGACACACAGACAGATGTTCTTTAGCTTCTCTCTGATAATGTGTTGTTCAGACTACTTCATGCTGTTTTTTTCTGCATAGTTACAAATTCAGCATTTTTAAGCAGCAAATGTTCACTATTTCAAAATGTGAAATTTTTCCAGATTGTTGAGGTTGAGCCAAAACAAAACACTAAAAAGTGTCACTTTGGGCTGAATTTGATGCTTTTTTCTTCCTTCCCATCACACTGTTGTACTCGTGGACTGTCTCACTATTTGTTGGTGTCGTATGTGTCACCTGTTCTCCGGTTCCCAGCATGATCTCCTGCGGGATGCTGCAGATCTTACTGTCCATCTTCAGAACTTTCTGCTGCTCCTCCACCACACGGACATAAAGAACCCGGAAGTTCGTCCCGCCGAGATCCAACGCCAGATAGTCGCCTTTTTCTGCAGTGAAGAGCAACCGAGCAGATGATGGAGCGAAGTGACTATTCAAGCATTTACAGCTGAAACCAGAAGTTTACATTCACTGTATAAAAAGACTTAAAGCCTTTTTTTTTTCACTGTCTGACATTAAATCAGAATAAACTTTTCCTGTTTCAGGTCAGTCAGGATTACCAACATTATTTATATTTGCTAAACGCCAGAATAATGAGAGAGAGGATTTTTTATGACTTTCTTCAGAGTCAGAAGTTTCCATCCATCTCCTCAGTATCTGGTAACGTTGCCTTTAAACTCCATGACTTTGGTCAAACGTTCTGGGTTTCCTTCCACAAGCTTCTCACAATAGTTTGATGAGTTCTGGCCCATTCCTCCTGACAGAACTGGTGGACCTGAGTCAGGTTTGTTGGTCTCCTTGCTCCACTAATGTTCTCCAGGATGGAGATTAGGGCTTTGTGATGGCCACTCCAGAACATGGACTTTGTTGTCCTGAAGCCTCTCTGGAACTAATCTGGTGCTATGCTGAGGCTCATTGTCCATCTGAAGACCCATTAGTGCCCAAACTGTAACTTCCTGCTGATGTCTTGAGATGTTGCTTCAATATTTCTACATAATCTTCTTTCCTCATGATGCCATCTATTTTGTGAAGTCCACCAGTCCCTCCTGCAGCAGAACATCCCCACAGCATGATGCTGCCACCCCCGTGCTTCACAGTTGGGATGGTGTTCTCAGGCTTCAAGCTTCCTCCTTTTTCCTCCAGATGTAACGATGGTCATTAAGGCCAAACAGTTCAGGTTTAGTTCCATCAGAACACAGGACATGTCTCCACTAGTGAAGCTCTTTGTCTCTGTGTGCATTTACAAACTGTAATCTGTCTTTTTCATGTTTCTTCTGGAGTGATGTCTTCTTCCTCTCTGAGTATCCTTCAGTCCATGTCGGTACAGGACTGGTTCCACTGTGGATAATGACTCTCTGACCAGCTTCAGCAGCATCTTCACAAAGTCTTTAGCTTTTGTTCTGGGGTTGATTCGCACATTTCAAACTAAAACACTTCATCTCTGGGACACAGAACCGTCTCCTTCCTGAGCCTATGATGGCTGGACATTCCCATGGTGTTCATACTTGATATAACTGTTTGAACAGATGAACGTGGAACCTTCAGGCATCTGGAAACTGTACCCAAGGATGAACCAGACCTGTGGAGGTCCACAGTTCTCTTCCTGATATCTTGGATGAGTTCTTTGGATTTTCCATGTTGTCACAAAAGGAAGCAGTGTGTTTGAGGTGTGCCTTAAAAAATACATCCACAGGTGTGCCTCCAGTTAACTCACATGTTGTCAATGAACCAATCAGAAGCTTCCAAAGCCATGACATCATCATCTGGGCATTACCAAATAGTTTGAAGGCATCTTAGTGGATGTAAACTTCTGACTTTGAAGAAAGTAATAAAAAATCCTCTCTCTCATTATTCTGGTGTTTAGCAAATATAAATAATGTTGGTCATCCTAACTGACCTAAAACAGGAACAGTTTAGTCTGATTTAATGTGAGACAGTGAGAAACAAAAAGAGGATTTGTGTCTTTTTATACAGTGGATGTAAACTTCTGGTTTCAACTGTATGTTCATAAAATGCAGCAAAGTTCCAGCTGCCTGCATGTTTACAGTATGAAGTGAATCATCATAAAACATCTGAACTATGCGGAACCTTCCAAGGGTCATACGGCAGAAATGTACATGAAAATCAGCGCAAACAGATGGTTTTAATCTCTGCTGAGGTGAAAATGTGACGGCGTTTGTTTAACAACTATGAAACTGTGGAATAATTAATCCAGAAAATCTGTTGAAAAAGGAGGTTTTTCTTCTGGCTACGGAGTTTTACGCTGTTTTTCAGGAAACTGCATCATGTGTAATAATGTACAGACAAGTAGAAGAAAGCTGCAGGGCATTTTCTCAAAACCAAAATTACCAACATGTATTCAGATCAAGCTCCAGACGACATTCTGCAGAGAACAGGATTCCTTCTTCTGGCAGATTTAAAAACATCCAGGAGTTAAATTAACTGTGTTCAATCAAGCGTCTCCTCAGAACACAGAAATGTTTGGATTCACCGAAGAAGCGTTTTTGTCTCGTTTAAATTTAAGTTTAAATTCTAGCTAATTCTTCTGATGGAGCTGCAGGTCACAGGTGAGCAGTCTGAGGACCACTGGAGGTGAACATCTGCACTTTGTTTTGTTTGTTTTTCAGTTTCTGGCTCTGATAGATGGTGTCATCTTGGTGATTTCTTCAAGACAACATGCCTTTTAAACTTGCCAGAGGGTTGAAGGTTTCATGTTTTACTTCCAGCGAGCTCAGGGCAGGACATAGTTTATACACTTAATATGCAAATATTATTTATTTAATATGCAAGTAGTGTTTCTGTGGTGAAGGAAGTAAACTCACCCGTCCCGTCCGGCGTGGCCCTGACGAAGGTGGGCAGCATCTTGACGGCGGCCCTGTGATGCGAGTGTTTGCCCAAACCTCGGATCAGATCCTTCCTCAGCCGGGCGGAAACTTCCTTCAGCTTCTCCAGAGAGAGACGGAAACGTTCCAGGTACTTCTCCACCTGCACAGAGCCACGAGGAACATGGATAAAATAACTCACATTCACAGGAGCGCCTGCAGTCGGAATAGAAACGATCACGTTGCAGGTTGTGGAAATAAAGAAGCTGTGATCTCTGGTTTCACCACCAGGCGGCAGCGTTTCATCACAATCTGCTGCACTGAGGAAGAAACTGATAGTCATGTGATCAGGACTTGGGCTGAAGGCTGACAGAAGAAAATTAAAAACAAAATCTACAAATCCTCTAAAGAATCTTCCTTTGGTGATTGCTGCATGTCTGTTTTTGGTCATTCTTCATGTCTTTGTAGTCGTTTTCCATCTTTGTGGTCATTTTACGTCTTTTTATTTTAACGTTGCATCTCTTTGTGTTCGATTTGCATCCAGTTGTTTTGTTTTTTGCTGCTTTGTCGTGTTTTTGTATCGTTTTGCAGTTGTTTTGCGTCTCTCTGCGGTTATTGTGAGTCTGTGTGTGGTCGTCTCGGTAGCTGTTTTGTGTCTCTTTATATTATTTCGTTGTCATTTTTGCATCTCTTTGCAGTTGTTTAGCCTTTTTTGGATTGCTGTTGTCTGTTTACTGTCACTTTGTGTCTCTACATGGTCATGTTACATCTCTTTGCTTGACATTAGGTTGGTTTTGCGTCTTTTTGTGGTTTTTGTCTGTTGCTTTGAAGCCATTTTGTGTCTCTGTGGCTGTTTCACATTTGTCTGTAACCATTTTACACCTTTAAATCTTTTTTTTTTTTAAATCTCAGTCGTCGTCTTGTGTCTCATTTGTTCTTTCGTGGATCTTTGGGTTCGGGTCACTTTATCTCTTTATTTTCATTTTGTGTGTCTTTATTTTTCTCCTCGTGGTCATCTTGTTGTGGTAGTTTTTGTCTCTTCATTGTTATTTTGCATTTCTGCAGCCGTTTTGTGTCTCTTTTGCTGTTTTTTGCATTTTTGTGGTCGACTCTGTCTCTTTATTTTCATCTTTTGTGTCTTTGCAGCCAGTTTTTGTCTTTTTGTGTTGATTTTTGTCTCTTTATGGTCCATTCTCATTTCTTTGTGATTGATGTGCGTCTCTTTTTGCTCATTTTGTGTTTGCTGCGCACAGAGCGGGAGAAGAGAGCAGCTTGACCTTGAGGTTCTTCAAAGCATGAATAAGCAGCTTGTTATCTTTTCAAGTCGGCAGCGACAGACACAACACGATACGAGAGGGAAGGAGGAGGTCGTGTTGATATGAAGAGCAAATCAGCTAATTAAGTCTTCAGAAAAAGAAACGCTCTGAGGTTCAAACACGGATGATGAAGGTGTTTGCTGGTGAGTTCAGTAGAGCTCCACAGAGGGGGAACAAAAAAAGAAAATGTCAGTAACACTGGATGTCGCTCTCCAGCTCTCCAGCAAATTCTACTTTTAACAAGACACAGACAGAAACAACTCAACTGCAGGTTTATTATTGCATTACATAAGAGTTGCTGCATTTTCCTGTTGTGTTTCTTGTGAAGGACGAGACTGCAGCTCAGCTTTACGTTTCCCTGCAGCCCAGCAGAAGGCAGCGCTTTGAATGAACCGTTTCCTGGCTGCTGCAGCAGGTTACAGTCCTCTGGAGATGGACACAACAATTCACGTCTCTCTTCCTGCTTCCTTCAAAAACACTGCACAGTTTTCCAGAGTTCAGAACACAAACTGCATCTACGTTTATGTCCCTGAAAATGAATCTGGGATCGAAGCAGAAAACAAAAAGAAGACAGACATCATTCACGCCTAAACTGTAGATATTTTTGCTTCGATGAGGTAAAATAACTGAGACTTTATCCTCTTTGTTCTTCCAATACATTATTAACGTCAGCTAAGAACAAATGCATCGACCCAGAGTGGATCTCAGCCTCTTTAAAACCATAAACACTCTTTGGTTTGGGTTTGTTTCATGTAGCTCTGCAATATTTTTGCATCATCAGGCCAAATGAAGTAAACTAAACCCACCTGAATCCCACTAATCTGCTCAAACACACCCTGAAACGTCTGCAGGTTGAGCAATGTGTCTGTACATCCAGGTTTCAACATGGAGGCTGTGTGTGGCGTGATGTTGTCATGGTGACTTGGCAGGCTGGTCGTTTTTTTTTTTTTTACTAACCATCACACATGACCTTTATTGTCTGAAATACCTCCGACAAGTTTCAACAGTCCTGCTGCTGCTGCAAAGAAAAACACACTGACTATATTTGTCGTATCTGAATTACAAACTGAATCTGAATCCGGAGATCATCCAGAAAAACATCCAGCCAAAGAAATGTGCAGGTTCTGTGAAAACAGATTTATTTTGTGTGTGTGACAGCGAAACATGGCAGTTTTTGCACTTTTGTTTGCACTGTGGTTTGGTCACATGTGAGCTGNGGTGTCTTGGTGTCAGTGGAGTCACCTGCAACGGTCGTCTGGCATTCAAGCCAAAGCGGTGGAGTTGGTTGCGAATGGTTTGTCTGGAAACCCTAGTACCCCTCACATCTCGTACACGGGCCTGCAGCTCTGTGGCACTTGCATAGCGATGTCTGAGTGCATAGGTCCTGAGGTACTGGTCATCGTTGCGGTCGGTCACTCTTGGGGCCCCACTCCTGCGTCTGTCACGAACTGTACCAGTAGTTCTGTGTCTTGATGCAAGTCTGCTGATGACACTTTGAGACACACCAAGTTCACGAGCAACATCAGACCGCTCGCCCGTTAAGTGCCGTCGTGTGTTCATGGCTTTTTGAACGATGAACTTGAAATGACTTACTGACAATACCAGCTGTTTATACCCACAAAACGTTGAAATTGGTGCCACATTGAAAAGGGTTGTCTTCTAGTTTTTTGGTATTGGCCCCAATATGTAAGGCACACTGTACACAGTGAGACCATTACATGGAAAACACAAAATGAGGTGTGTCTGTCAGCCCAATACAACAGCCTCCCTGTCCCAGAAATCTCTGAAGTGAAACAAAGACTGTATGTATGAAATCCACTGAGTCTCTCACAATATCACTAACTTATTGTGAGTAGTGTAAAAATTATATATATATATACCACATCGATACATCGATATTTTTAATCAATCCGTCCATCACTATTTTTCAGGATGAGTTAAAGTATCTGAAATCATGAAAACGAGTTGTTTTTTTGAAACTGGACAACAACAACAAAAAAAAAGCTAATTTAACTGTGTTTTTCTTCTCTTAAATTCAGAGTATTGATCATACAGCAGACATGCTGCATGAGCATCTGGATTAATTTATTTAATTTTTTTCTTGTGCTACCATTTATGCTTCTTTTTTTTTTTTTTTACACATTTCAGTACAGTTACAGTTGTTATTCTGCCCATCTGTGGACTAGATTTGCTCTTTATGCTCTGTTTTTGGTCTCCACCACCAAAAACATCAGTAACATTCAGATTTTATGAGGTAAGATGGTGCAGAACATCATGAATTTTAGCATTATTTTAACTAAAAACAACAGTTTGTTTCCCTGCACGTGTGCAAGCTTCAAATCGCACAAACCAATTCACTCACAAATAAGGATCAGTT
>NW_007577846.1:704456-705684 GCF_000690725.1 Stegastes partitus | reverse complement strand
ACACAGCTAAAGTCATAGAAACAAATTAACTTCACAGCCGAAGACAACTTTTCTATCTGGTTTGCAATGTTTTCCTGAACATCACTGCTTATGAAGTGTGTTTAAACTGACATTTAAAGCCCCGATTCGTTGCAGTAATAAACTGTACATTTTCCGCAGCTGTACTGTTTATTCAGTGTAATAAATGAGGCTTAGAACCACATGGCAGACACGGCCGTAGACCAGGATCAGGATCAGACGTACAGGATCCCGTCAGACGTACACCACCCCTTTACGAGTTGCAGTAATTTTCCAGAGGCGTGCATTTCCTCCCTCTCTTGTCTCTACATGCTCATTCCTACTTTTATATCAGAGGAGGCGAGGCTGACTTCATTCTTCCATCATGACTCTGGTAGTTAAAAAGGGACTCTTTATCATCACTGAGCAACAACAAAAGATCATTAACAAATGAAATCACTCGAAGAAAATACAAAATGCAAACTGTTGTTATTTGGGGTTATAACCGACTATTCTAAACCATGAGTTTTTGGATAGTTGCTATTTTCTCGCTCCTGTAAATATATTGTGCATTCAAGTGACGATGCTCAGCTTTACTTTGTGCACATTCACACCAATATAGGAAGAAGTGTGCCAGAGATACGGACCGTATGACGCACAGCGCCCTAATTGCAGGTTTTTGGGAGTAACTGGCAACCACAGCAGACGTTTCTTGGGTAGTTTCAACATTAGCTGGCTCAGAGCCAACTGAAAGCTGCAGCTTATAGTTGAGGTGAAGCTGAGGTGAGTGTGCGAATAAAGAAGGTAATAATGACAGTGAAAGAAGAAGAAGAAGCAGAAATCACACCGAGGAGCACAGGAAATCCCTCTGTGGCTGCACAACGAGTCAGGAAAGCTCTGCAGGATGTACATGAACTGACCTAGAAATCATAAAATAACCGGAAGATATCTATGTCATTACTTTTTCCTTCTTAGATTGGATTTGTTCTCAGATTTATGGCTATATTAGTAGCATCACCTTACTAATGAAGATAGCTAAGGGTTCCTCAGAACCAGAATCACATCCACAAAAACTTAAACAAAAACTGACTCAAGGTTGTGATAGCTGTAAAAAAGCAAGAATTACAGGAAAGCAGTGGGATGCTTCGTCTCTTGGGAACAGAGTGGATGATGCGTTGCCATGGTAACAAAGGGAGGGATGTAAACGACAACCCATCCATCCATCATCTAT
>NW_007577846.1:668784-704239 GCF_000690725.1 Stegastes partitus | reverse complement strand
TCCACGCAGAAAGATTCCGGTGCCCCCACCGGGACGCGAACCGGCAACTTTCTTGCTGCGAGGCAACAGTGCTACCAACTGCGCCACCTTGCAGCCCTAAACGACAACCAAAATAGCATTTAAAAACTCCATAGGTTAAAAAAAAAAAAGACATCAAACTTGTAAGAGCAACAAAATAAAAGCGTGCATTTGCATGTGTTCAGACTTTTCCTGTGGACATCCGGTTGTCCATCTGTGGTGGGACAGAAGAACCACACTTGACATTAAATTAACAGTACAAACGTTAAGCTTTTTTAACTGCTTACTGTGATTTTACAGATTTTCCTGTTTTGTCAAATCACTGACGATTACTGGTGTATTCTGGCACCCTTGTGTTGTTGTTGGACTTGATTAATTTGAATGAAACCTTTATCTCTGTGTTAAAGATGCACGTTTCTCAGCAGGCTAATATTAAAAAACAGCCACAAAACATGGAGCCACCAAGTTACTGTTGGAGTCCTGCAATTTGGGCCGTCGGTGTCAAAAGGTCTGTTCATGTCACACAGTTCTTTCTATAATTACCTGCTCAAAATAAAGCTGGAATTTGTTTCTATTGATCTTTAATGATGAACACAAACCTTCACACCTACACAAAGCTGTAACAAACTTACATAAACTGCTCAGAGAAAGTCATATGACAAGAGGAACGGCTTCTTTTCTGGGCAGTAAATCAAAGCTTTAAAATGACACTTGTTATTTTTTTTAAAGAGTGATTAAAAGACGGGAGGTTTTCCAGGAATGAAGAGGAGTTCAGTCCGACTCCTCCTTGTTCTACTTAAACCTGACCAACCTGAGGTCAAGCAGCTGAACACTTGAAGTCTTTTTCTTGTAAATAAAGTCGTGATTCGAGTGAATGCCGCTCATCTGTCACATAGCGTTCCTGTGACTGATCCTCCCGTATGAATCACGCCAATAACGCAGCTGTGATTTCTCAATATGAGAATCCTCCCAGCAGCAACACCGACTTCCTAAAACCCGCCGTTCATTCCTGACTTTCATCACAAAGACTTGATGTAATCACCTTAATGCTGCTCAGGAAGTTTCCTGTCAGACTCTTTTCACTCAGTTCACCTCAGAAACAAGTCTTTGTATGTGGATGTGCATAAACACTGTCTAACAGCTGAATTTGCTGTGTGTTAAATATATTATGTCTTCGTAATCTGCTCAGTTTTTGGCTCTTTTGGGTTCAATTTCAGAACAAAATTAGATTTTCAAACAACACCTGACTGTGTTTAAGTATGTATCGTGCCTTTCTATTAAGGTGTTGTTAAGTTTGCCACTTTGGTCTAACATTTGTTGAAATATCTTGACAAACACTGGAAAGATTGTCATAAAATTTGGCACACGTACTCATCGTCCCCACAGGATGAATCGTCATGACTTTGGTGATTATCTGACTTTTCCTCTTGTGTCACCAGGAGATCAGACTCTTAGCTATCCAGTGACAGATTTCACCCATGTACCTGATGGACTGCCATAAAAAAACTGGTGTAAATATTCACATATTTATTGTACTGAGTTCGGTGATCCTCAGATTTTTTTTATGCTGGAATGGACAGCCAGGAAATGTGGTGCAACTTGGTAATCCTTGACTTGTCGACTGTCCAAAACAGGACCAAAAAGCTGCAAAACTAAAAGCTCCCAATAAAGTTTAGCTGCGTTATATTCAGTGCTAATTAGCAATGATGTTGTCCTGCGTTTTTCTGAAATACATCCAGCATCAACATGAAGAGTCAGATTTTTCTGCCCTTTTCCAACTAAGGACCGAGTAAAAGAAAGCTTTTTTGGAGGAACATTTTCTTACAAATTGGTACAAACAGTTCTTACTGATCAAAGACGACTGAGGCTGTAAATGCACGGGGGTTTCCACGCTCAGTTCTTGCAACAACAACAACAAAAATCCTCTTTTTTTTTTTCTCTCGGGTACCTCAGTGAGCGTGTCCGGAGGGATGCCGTCCACGTGAAGCGTCGAGGTGTCGCCACTCATTTTCAGCTTCTTGGAAATCTGAACGCTCTTGTTGCTGTTTGCCTCAATGTTGCTCATCTGGACAGAAGAGATTAAAGGGTCAGTTCACTCAAATTGGAAATCTGAATTTTGTTGTTTGTGTTTTTTTTTACTTCATTAGTTTTGCATTTGATAAGAGGAACAAGACAACACATGAAGACAAAGCTAGTACAAACAAAATATAAATATTAACGTGTCTTTTGTGGGTTTGTTCCAGATATGTGGTGCAAAGAAACTGAAATCTGTTCATCCAAGTTTAGTTTGGACGGTGAGTGGACGAATCCCAGACAATCTGAGCGGTCTGGACGTCTCATATTTACAGTACAGTTAATGAAAATTGTCATCCAAAACCACACATACCAACATCATGCTGTAGCTGGAGATAAAAATCCACAAAGTTCATCCTCTGAGACCATGAATGTGGATGATATTTTACACGATGCAGAGGAGAACATTTTATTTGCTGAACCTCAAATTAAGAAAGCACGATATAGATCGTGTATCTCCTGGAAGAAATTTCCACACCAAAAACCATGTTTGAAGCGTAGCATTAAAGTGCTAGCAGTGTTAGCACTGTAGCTCAGGTGGTGCGATATTAAACGCTGTGACGTTAGCTACAGCCTAGCTTAACCCTAACCCTAAAGTGAGAAATGGCTGAAAAACCTAATTGTCCTACTGACAAATACATATTTGAGGATGCAACTACCAGAAACATCTTCTGAGTTAAGGTGGCAATCAACTGCTAGCAATGTTAGCCATGTAGCTAATGTCTTTCAAGCTCTACTGGGAGTTTTAGCGACATAAATAATGTGACAGCTGACATGAAATATGTTTTCCTGTGATTAAAAGTTAAACAGAACTTTATTTACAAGTGATTTAATCAGATACAAATGCTTATAAACGGCAAATAACTATAAGTTTCACTTCTGGTAAAGTTCAAAGCAGCCATCTTGGATTCTGAGTGTTGATGAGGTTCTTCCAACTTTCTGAAATCTAACAATTGTTTTCTTGTCGGATACCAGTTAATATTCAGACTGGAAGCCTGGAAATTCTGACTTTCAAATCCATCAGGACGTTAGCATGTTGCCAACAATGCTAATTTAATGCTACTTTCTCTTGACTGGTTGAACTATAAAGGTAGAACGATGCAGCGTTTGCTAAGTTTCCCACGAAGGGACGACTACAGGCAGAATCAGTTTTATTTCATGATGGTCATACGCAGTTAAAGGTGGTTTGAAGTTCACAAAAAGGAAGATGCAGCGACACACGAAAGAGGAACAAAGTCTTCTTTCACTTCCACCAGCTGATCCAGAGATAATTAATCAAACAGGTCCAAATAAACAAATACACAGACGTTACACAGGTGTGATATTTAGGTTTTACCACATAAAGACTCAACACACCTGTGAGGCCGGAGAACAGCCACCGTCCTCACCTGGGTTCACTACATAAAGGAAACTATGAAGCTTTCTGTCAGCGAGGACGGCGGCTTCCACTTTCAGGATGAGTTAAAAATATCTGAAATCACAAGAGCGAGTTTTGTGTTTTCAAAAAAACAGAAACAGCTGATTTAACTGTTTTTCTCCTCTTTAAGTGAGAGTATTGATCATGCGGCAGACATACAGTTTGAGCGTCTGGATTACTTAATTTAATTTTTTCTTGTGCAACCATTTGGGCTTTTTTTTTTTTTTTTTTACACATTTCAGTGCAGATATAGTTGTTATTCTGCCCACCTGTGGACTGGATTTGCTCTTTTTGCTCTGTTTTTGGTCTCCACCACCAAAAACATCAGCAATATTCAGATTTTATGAGGTAAGATGGTGCAGAGTGTTGTGAATTTTAGCGTTCCTTTAGCTCAAACTCATCTTTAAAGTTTTAAAGGTGATCAAAGATGTTCAAGAATAACCGTTTCATATCCCGGCTGTCGACAACATCCTTTTAATGACTTCTAATTCATATTTCTATATTACCAACACAGTTCAGGAAATCAGTTTTGCAGCTTTCTGCTTCTTGTTTTGGCCACATTCTTGTATTTCAAAGTGAATCTGAGATCTTCTTTACATTCCCTACATTTTATCAGCTTAATGTGAAGCAATAAGTCGAATTCAACTGGCAGCAATTTGCATCTTTTAGCTTCTTGTTTCGGTTTTGGTTCTGGCCTGTTTTTCAGTGACTTTAGTATTTTAAATTCCATCTCAAGCCTTGTTTAGAATCTCGTTTCTACTTTCCTACATTTATTCAGTTTAATATGACATACAGCTGCTTGGGAACCAGTACGGCAGAAAGAAAGTAGCGCTCTGGACTGGATTAGTTCCTTTTGCTCTGTTTTTGGTCTCCACCACCCACCAAACATTCAGATTATATGAGGTAAGATGATGAATTTTAGTGTTTTAACTCTGTTAAAGCTGAGTAAGGAAGCTTTTTTTCTAAGGAGCATTTTTAATTTGTCAATTAACAAGCTGTTTGTGGTTATAATTTCCTTCACTTGAATTGCTTGTTTTTTCTTAAAAGATGTTAAATCCGGCAGCTTGAAGCCACCTGTAGTCATTTAACGCCACTGTTTGATTTTTTTGCTCTTTAAACATGAAAAATCTAAGTTTGCCTCTTATTTGTTGGCTGGTCCTGTAAATCAGCAGGGAGTGTTTCATCGGTGGGTCTTGATGTTGGATTTAGGCTTCAGGTTTACGATAAATTCCGACTGTAACTTCCTGTAAACTGCTGCTCAGGTCAGTACAACCCTAAAACAAGTCCCCTGAAGACGCTGAGGCCTCGGAGGTTCAGGTCACATCACAGGATCCAGGCCTGACCTGCTGATGCTGCTGCAGCACTCGGTGTTCCTTCACCTGATGAAGAATGTGGAGGCTGAGCCACGCCTCACCACTCCTGGTCCCTGACACAACACTTGTTTGGGTTCATTTGAGCTCAGCTTAACAAAACCTGCCTGCGTTACCACCCGGACAGTCCATCCTGCTGTTAATCTGCCACCTGGAACTACATTTTAAAGGCTTCTTAGACAAACTTGAGCCTCGTGTTGTCTCTGGTTCCTGCCCTGAGCTGCCTGAAGGCGACAGAAAACAAACCAAACCAGTCGAGTCACCGGCTGAACAGAGATCTTGAGATGTTCACACCGTGACATGCCAACTTCTACATGCTGTAAAACAGCCTCAGATGGAAACGCAG
Source organism: Stegastes partitus (assembly GCF_000690725.1). Classification (NCBI taxonomy): domain Eukaryota; kingdom Metazoa; phylum Chordata; class Actinopteri; family Pomacentridae; genus Stegastes; species Stegastes partitus. The sequence goes on along the minus strand of NW_007577846.1, from coordinate 699,015 downwards.
ATTAAAGCTGCTCTGATGAGCTGAAACTTGTAGAAACACAATAAAACCCTGACTTGTTCTCTCAAAACAGCTCATCAGATGTGGGAAATCAGTGAAGAAACTCACCTTTGCGTCCTGCGCTGCGTTGCTCCAACTGACAGTAAACTTCCTCAATGAATGAGCCTCCGTCAGATTCCTCCCACCGCGCGAGTGGCGCAACGCGGAGACGCTGCGTGTTCCTCCTCTCGTGGATGAGTTTTACGCGCGGCGGCACGAAGCCCAAACAGGCGAGTTCACGTCAAAAAGCGGCACCGACGACCTGCAGCCGAAGTTTGCCGAACGAAACCGGGTGTTTCATCCAAAACCAACGTGAAGCGGAGCTGCGTCTGTTTGCGGGTGTTTCTGCGCGTAAATGCTCACTTGCGCAATTCTGTGACGTATTAAAAAGTGAAATTTAAGACCTTTTCATCGTCACACAGATTAAAATCCAGAACTACACCTGCCAAAGATCAATGGGAAAACAGTGAGAGAGAATTATTTAGTAAGTACAAAAACATTTATAAAACTACAGAGAAACCACCAACAGTTTGACTTGTTGAAATCTTTTTATCTAATTTTTAAAAATGTTTTCTATTCTTAGAATATCTGGTGCAGCAGGTTCAATGCACATAAGATTTATTTAAATATTTTTAAATAGTGTTTTTTCCCCTTACACTGTAATAATAATAATAATAATAATAATAATAATAATAAATAAGAAAAAAAATAAGAAAAACAAAGGCAGGAAAAGTGCCCAAAGTTAAAAACAGTTGAATATTGCAGCATTCAAATCCCCCCCCCCCCCAAAAAAAAAAAAACCTAATGCAAAAATATCCATAAAATACAGATTTTATATTATATTATTATTTGCTTATTAAATACTGTAAAACTGTGATTTTATGGTTACACACTTTTTTGTTTTAAACCATTTATTCTTATAACGGCTATAAAACATTTTTTTAGTCTGTATTTAAAGTCCAGGTTTGTGAAACAACCAATGATTTATAAAATATAAAAATAAAAGACTCTTCATGTTGAAATAGTTCAGTTTTGACTTGTCTTTTTGTATTTTTTTATGGCCAACATGTAAATAAATTCTTGTTTTCTGTGATTTTATTTGATATTATCTGTGGTTTAATAAAAACAGCAAATCTGTAAAATAACTGTCAAATAGAATTTAATATTTCTTTCTTTCACAAATATTTACAAAACAATTATTCTATATTTATATACAGTAAATAAAAGTGGAAGTTTATGGTCAGAAAATGTAAACTAATAATGTAACAACAAATTGCCATTTGCAAAAATTCTGATATTTACTTTTTTTTTTAACGGTTAACATGTAAATCAACACTATTTTCTGTGATTTTCCTGAATATTATCTGTAAATTAACAAAACTATATATAAAATCTATAAAAGTTTAGTGAATTGTGCCAAAAAAAAAGTTAAGTGTTAATTTTTTAGTGTCTTCGCTATTTGAATTTGAAAAATGAAAATGTTGACAAAGGCCTCGTTGTAAGAATGAGACGACTTCTCTCAAGATGTGATGTTGCATTTTTTCTTAATTGTATAGTAAGTGTTGTTTATGTATCTTGTATTATATTGTACATGTGTTGTGTGCTTTTTCTTTTCTCTTCTTCTTTTTTAAATTGTAGTTTTTCTGCCTGTTTCACATCCAACCAGGGGACTACAGATGAAAACTAGCCTTCTGGCTAATTCTGGCTTTTTTAACCATGTGTAATCATGTGTTTTATGAAATTGCGCTGTCCCCTTTTAAACAAACTAATCTAATCTAATCTAATCTAATCTAATCAGCAGCATCTCAGCATGTTGGAACAAGAGAGTTTTCGCTCCAGTCTGCTCAGAGGACTGTTTCTTCATCCGAACAGTTTCTTTCTCCTAAACTTTGGCCCCTTTGGTGCAACCGAACGTTGTGTCAGAGTCTTACAAAACAGCCGAACCTCACAGGAAACACAAACCTCAGGCCTGTTGTAGGAGATAAACAGTCAAACTTCAATCTGAAGTGCAGAAACAGAGGGTGTGAAGTAAAGAAAATGTCGAGAAACTACGACGTTTATCGCTGTGTTTTGGTCAAAGAGGGTGAAACCGAACGGAGCGCTCTGGATCAGGAGGACTGCTGCTGTTGGTGCTTTATTCTGATTTTGCATCTGAAGTAGAAACGTGGAAGCAGAACTGCATTTGTGATGAAATGCGGATGATTTTCAGGTTTCTGCTGTCCTGACACGTGCACAAAGCTGTTGTTTTATTGGCTTTTGAGACAAATTAAACCATCAGCAGCATCACTGACCTGCTGTTTAAGTGCTAATTAGCTATTTATCTGCTAGCGGTTACACTCTGAACTCCATTCATTCATTCATTCAGTGTTAGTTTGATGCAAAACTACCGTGAAGTCAGAAACATCAGTTCGTCTATTTGCATCACTCGGGAGTCGACAAGACAGAAGTTTTCAAAGCAGATGTTTTTGCTGCGACAGATGAAAAAAAAAGAAAAAAAAAAGTCATTTATTTTCAGTTTGAAAGCAAAACTACAGCAAAGGAAATGTTTCGATACACGAAGAGGTAGTCGGAAACATCGTCAACATAAGTGGCACCAAAAGAGTCCCCGTCGTCGGGTTTCAAGTGCGATTTGTGTTCGTATAAATATCCAGAATGTAACCTCAGGAAGAGGACGTCTTCTCTGGGCGTGGCGTTGCGTTTGACCTCTTTGGAGTTTGAGTTAAGGCTCCGGTTTCCAGGACTTCTGCCGCCGCTCTTCACCTCCGTCTTTGGCTCGGCTTGGCGGCTCGACGCTGTTTCCTGAAGTCGACGAGGCAGTCGGTGGCCTCCGAGATGGACGTGAAGGATCTGATGGGAGAGCTGCTGACCCTGAACGCTGAAGCCTCCCCTTCCTCGTCGTCGTCGTCGTCGTCCCGCAGGTCGATGACGTCTCTAAAAGGCGACAGAAACACGGTTAGTTTGTCCTTGTCAAGCTGCTTCGTACTCAACTCCATCTATCTGACAGCAACAGCTCAGGATGTGATAATCCAGGTTCCACACATCTCTGAGCTGAATTTAAGGCTCAAACAGGTAGAAATGTGCAACGTTTCACAAAAAACAAACCCTAAAAACGTCCGATTCTAGAAAAATCTAAAGCGCTTTTCCTTCTTTCTTCTCCCACTCACGCTCTGAGGTTTGAAGGACAAGTGGTTTTTAGAAAAAGATACCATTTATCAGACAGAAACAGTAAAAACAGAAAGAATCGTCATGTTTTCTGACTTTCTAGCCGTCCTGGAACTAACCACGTGTGATTTGTTGTTTCATCAGACAAGTTGAACCAAATCTAAGCTTAAAACTGTATTAAAAAAATAAACTAAACTAACTGAATTAGTTTAAAAATGTGCCAAAAATAAAGAACTTGCTTTAACTAGAATCTGTACAAAACAAAAAACTCAGCGCTCTTCGCTACACCTGAGAGGCCTCGACTGACTCGGCTGTGACCAACAGTCGCTTCACTTTTCTGATGAACTGCAGAGAAGAGACAAAGCACGGAAACAAATTTTACAGCATCGATGACTCCTGTTGGCTCTTGAAAAATGTTGGTCATCCAGTTTTAAAATAATAACAAAAAATTAGAATAAATTTTGTAACATAAGCGCAGAAATGCAACTTTCATTGTTTTCTTTTTTAGAGAAAATGTGACGCAGAACAGCCACAAAACAGTCAAATGTGACAGAAAAAGACATAAAACAACTAAAATGTGGCACAAATAGAAGTGAAACCACCAAAATACGACACCAAATCGAAAAAATGTGATGCAAAATGAAAACAAAAAGACATAAAACATGCAAAATGTGACACAAAACAAAAACAATAAGATGGAAAATAACCTAAATGTGACGCAAAATGGCCTCAGAAGACACGAAACTATAAAAAAAGTGACACAAAATGATGTGAAACAACCAAAATTAGACACAAGATGACGTGAGACAAACCAAAAGTGAAGCAAAATTAGCACAGCGTGATGCGAAATGCCGACAAACATGTTGTTGTGAAGACGTCTTACCCTGGTGGAGGTTTGGATCCAGACGGGCCGGCATCTGTGAAAACATAACATGTCTTTAAAAAAAAAAGAATTTCTGACTTCACATCCGGTTGTTGATGATCACATGGTGAAAACATAAACTGTGAACCAGTTTTGAGGATGTTTGAGCTCCACAGGAGGTCTTTGGTCTGTAAAGGCTCAAACTGACTTTTTGTGACACTTTCCTTCTTTCGGGGTTCAAACTGAGCCCATCGCTGAAGAGTCGGATTTGTTTGTGCACTGGACTCTCAGGGACTCTTTGATAGTTAATTAATTGCAGCTTTGCACCGTCAGACCTCGTTTCTGCTGCCACCGTTCCTGTAATATTGTTTTGTTTCAGTCGCTGGGGAAAAAAAAGAAAATAGGGAACGCTTCACGAATTTGCGTGTCATCCTTTCGCAGGGGCCATGCTAGTCTTCTCTGTATCGATTCCCATTTATCGTATGTGCTGCCTGAGCGAGCACATGGGCCCTGAGGCAGGAGCCAACATTTAGCTCCCTGCTGGTGGAAGCGCCTCCTGGCAGCGGTGCAGACTGCAGGGCTGCCATCCCCGCTAGTCGGCACAGCTACAGGACGAACCTTTCAGCGCTTCTGAACACGCGTCCGAACAGAAAAACACGTCAAAGTGATTTCAGATTCCACCTGAGCGTCTTTACGGAGCGCGACTCAGCGTCTGATAAAGTCCTACATGAATGAAAGTGTCTCTGAAGCCTCAGCATACGTGAGCACAGAGAGCAGGAGAGCAGACGTGTGACGTGAAGTAACTGATACCAAAACAACATTTGGCCTGTTTTACTGGAGGCTCAGAGGTTTACAGTTTGTACAAGAAGCTCTGGTGAGTGAATACTGTGAGGAAGCTGCTCATTTGAAATTCAAGAGGGCGGGTCAGGTGACGAGTCGGAGGAGGAGCTCACTCTTCCTGTCTGGACGCCACACCTGGCAGTGATTGCTTGTTCAGCCTGCTGCCACCACAGAAGAAGTGAAGCTTATATTCCCCACAAGGAGGTTCTGCTGCAGTGGTTCAGTGAGGAGCAGAAGGTCGGCAGTTCGATCCCAGCCTTGGGCAAACGTAAGGACGAGCTCTGGTTCCAGCAGCGGCTGAAACACCATCAGGAGGAGGCAAATGATTTAAGTTGCAATTTACTACAGATATTAGAACGGTTCCGGTCAAATTTTACATCAAGCACTTTCTGAGATAAAAAAACAAACAAACAAACAAAAAAAAAACATCGCCTCAAACGTCAAAGTGGGAAAAAAACGTGCTGCAATCAAAAATTAAAAAACAAAACAAAAAAAAAAGCTAAAATTTCATGAATATTTTGAGAGAAATCCAGATTTTAAATTAAAAATTTCCAGCAAATCAGAGCAGAAATTGTTCTAAAAAGATCTCGAGATGCATGACAAAGAAAATCTAAAACATTGTGATGTCAGATTACTGGCTGACAGGTGAAGAGCCGTAACTCTCCGGCTCAGATGAAGAGTTCAGCAGCATGAACGATGTCTGCAGAAAACAACACCCAGCAGAGTCTGTATCGCTCATCAATAGTCATCAGGAAATGATCTGGTTAAAGTCTCGTAGATTAATCGTAGCAACTGGACTTGCTTGAGTTCCTTGAAGACGTTCCACCTCTCATCCAAGAGGCTCCATCAGTTCTGACTGATAGTTGGGAGTTCCAGATACTTACATCCTCCTACAGACACGATCTGGTTAAAGGGAGATGCTCTTTCCAGCCGATTTAAATCAGAAACTCTGAACACAACCTGCTCCCGACCAGGTTAGCTCCACAGCATCAGTTACCATGGAGACCGAGCAGGTTAAAAGACCTTCACAACACTGAAAACTCTGACTTGAAGCTCAACATACCTGATAACAGACTAATGTGGCTTCGTAGTTCAGCCCTCTGGTGACTGAATACAGACGGTGAGGAAGCTGCTCATTTGAAATTCCAGAGGGCGGATCAGCTGACGAGTCGGAGGAGGAGCTTGAACAGACGCTAGCTCTGACTGAGAGACGGTCTCTTCTCATACTTCTGTCTCTTCAGATTCAGTGGGGACGTATTTATGCTCAAAAACAATAAATAAAAAGGTGTGTTTTGCCGCTCAGAGAGGACAGGTGTCTGTGATTACTTGTGAAATGAGAGGTCCAGTAAATGAAGCCACTTTGAGTTACAGAGCATCGGTTCCATATTCACTCATTTATTCTGTCAGTTTGATTAAATGTTGGTGGAAAATGAATGCTTCCGACTGATTATTGTTTTTGTTTTAACCGGACTTTGTGAATAATTGTTTGATGGCAGGAGCTGATGTTTGAGGATTTACAGTTTGTAACCCGGCAACAACTAATTTACCAGCAGGACGTGTTTCACACACCGTCGGATGTTGTTTTCTGCAGACATCGTTCATGCTGCTGAACTCTTCAGCTCAGCCGCAGAGTTACGGCTCTTCACCTGCCAGCCAGTAATCTGACATCACAATGTTTTAGATTTACTTTCTCGTTCATCTCGAGAACTTTTTAGAACAATTTCTGCTCTGATTTGCTGAAAATTTTAATTTAGAATCTGGTTTTTTCTAAAAAATCTTCATGAAATTTTTGTCATTTCTTTTTTATTGCAGCACGTTTTTTTCCCACTTTGAAGTTTGAAGGTTTATTTTTTAATCTCAGAAAGTGCTTTTCGTAGTTTTGTTTTAAGGTGTTTCAGTCGCTGCTGGAACCAGACCTCGTCTTCACATTTGCCCAAGGTTGGGATCGAACCGGCGACCTTCTGCTCCTCACTGAAGCACTGCAGCATTTCACAAGTAACCACAGACACCCGTCCTCTCTGAGTGGCAAAATGCACCTTTTTATTCATTGTTTTTGAGCATAAATACGTCCCCACTGAATCTAAAGAGATAGAAGTATGAGAAAAGATCTAAGTAGTGTCTGAACAAACCATTCACATGTTCAAGCTCCTCCTCCGACTCGTCACCTGACCCGCCCTCTTGAATTTCAAATGAGCAGCTTCCTCACAGTATTCACTCACCAGAGCTTCTTGTGCAAACTGTAAACCTCTGAGCCTCCAGTAAAACAGGCCAAATGTTGTTTTGGTATCAGTTACTTCACGTCACACGTCTGCTCTCCTGCTCTCTGTGCTCACGTATGCTGGATTTGAATGCAGCCGGCCTCGCAATGAAGCTGCTCCCTTTCACATAATTTTTTTTGTTTTTTAGTTGTCAGACGGCAGAACGAGGACGAAACAGCGACTGAATCATTGAGACGCCACCAGATCTGAGCACCGACTGGAGCTGAGGCTTCAGAGACACTTTCATTCATGTAGGACTTTATCAGACGCTGAGTCGCGCTCCTTAGAGACGTTCAGGTGGAATCTGAAATCACTTTGACGTGTTTTTGTGTTCGGACGCGTGTTCAGAAGCGCTGAAAGGTTCGTCCTGTAGCTGTGCCGACTAGCGGGGATGGCAGCCCTGCAGTCTGCACCGCTGCCAGGAGGCGCTTCTACCTGCAGGGAGCTAAATGTTGGCTCCTGCCTCAGGGCCCATGTGCTCGCTCAGGCAGCACATACGATAAATGGGAATCGATACAGAGAAGACTAGCATGGCCCCTGCGAAAGGATGACACGCAAATTCGTGAAGCGTTCCCTATTTTCTTTTTTTTTTTTCCCCCAGCGACTGAAACAAAACAATATTACAGGAACGGTGGCAGCAGAAACGAGGTCTGACGGTGCAAAGCTGCAATTAATTAACTATCAAAGAGTCCCTGAGAGTGCGACTAAAACCTTCCCTGCTTCTCCTGAAAATATTTACTACAAGTGTCAGCACAAGCAAATCAGCGCAAAGACCTAAAACCCACCTCGACCTTTTGTCCGTTTTCCCAAAATAAAAAAATGAGTCGGTGATGTTTGGAAAGCCCCGTTCAACGTGTGCTTTAAGTAAAATCGCGTTTTATTTTCTCACAGATCATCGTTGGGAGAAAGCAGGTGAATCCCAGCGAGAGCTCAGCTTCAATAATCACAGTTCTGATAAAAACCACACGTACCTGAATCCCTGCTCTCTGTTTGCTCCAGGGCTGACAGCAGGTTTCCCTTCTGGAAATGTAGAAAAAGATGCTTTTATTTTTCAATATAATCAACAAAAAGTCTTTAAAAGTCTTGTAGAATCGACAACAACACTTAAAAATCCTTTACTGTCACTGTGTATTACTGCCCTGTCTGCTGTCTGTGGATCTTTCTGTTGTGTTAAAGTTGCTGTTGTGTTGTCGGCGTGTCTCACCGCTGCAGCTTTCGACGCCCGACGCTGAAAGCAGAGCTCGGTGTGTCGGCTGTAGTCTCTCAGAGGAACGTTTTTCTGACAGATGTAACACTTCTCCGGGTTCCTGTGGATCGAATTTAAAAAACAGAATCAGTAAAACATTTTTTAAAAGAGCTCTTCCGGTTATAGTCGGACGGCTCATGTCGACTCACCGTCCAGAGTTGGAGGGCTCGTTGGTCTCGTCGACAGTCGCCTCTGCTCGCCTCGTTCTTTTCCTTCGTGGCTTCAGCGACGCTATAAAGAGGAGAGGAGACCAAAGCACACGTTTAACCCCGAAATTCAATCGTACGTCTAAAGCTTCACGTCGAGAATGATGCTTTCTGAAGCACCTTTTTTCCATGACAGGGTTTTGCGGTGATCTTATTTCCAGTTTGACCTGATGGTTTGTGAGCATGTCAAACATCACGCAGGAATTTAGTGGAACTAGAGTTTATATGTAATATTTAAGGAATCTCAGCTTTTCTTGGATTTAATTGACGTTTTGTGTAATTTCACAAAACGAGGATTATCTGTAAAATAACAGCAATAAAATGATTCACCATCTTAAAATCCATAATACACAGAATTTTGTTTTATATAAATGTCTGCAAAATACTGATATTTGATGCTGATTTAAATAAAGTAAAAATAGTGTAAATTCAACTTTGATGTGGATTTACAGTTTTTAACAGGTTTTCTTTTACAAATGACACGTAAATTAATTCTTTCTTTGTGTGAATTTACTAGATATTATCTGCAATCTGACAAAACAGGAAAATTGAAATTGAAATAAAAGTTTAAAAAAATAATTTTCAGGACACAAGTTGTCCAACAGGACTCCAAATTGCCCAAAATTACTCAAAAATTGTCGTGAAGGACTCAAAATAATCCACCATAAACTCAAAACCGGCCCCAAATCAGCTGATGATCATTTTACACTCGCTCCAAAGCGACGACTCCAAACATGGTTTGTGCATGCGTTAGCTGAAGTTCACCTTGGGAACCTGCAGGCCTCCTCCGGTCCGCCGCCTCTCCGTCGCAGTACGCTGCGTGCATCTCAATCTGGCTGGCGGGGAAGGACGCCTGGCAGATCGGGCAGTCGACGGCGGTCTCTGGGCTGCGAGGGACGACAGCCAGTTCCAGCTCAGGAGACGCCGACCTCTGAAGACGACTTTCCATCACCTCCTCCACATCCAGATCCCCCCGGTCCTCCTTCACCTCCTCTGGTCCTGCGGCTGGTCCTGCGGGGTCGACGCCGCCGGCAGCCTTCTCCTCCGGCGGGGCTGAAAACAACCACATGAATCTGTGTCCAGCAACAACTTCCCATTTATAAAAAAAGTAAAATCTGGCTTTCCAAGTGTGTAACATTCTTTAGAAACATTCAGGAAGTGTTCTTGTTCCTTCTATGTGCGCTTGCCAGCTTTGCCGGTGTAAACATGAAATTACTGCTTTTTCTCATGATGTATTTCAGGCAATGACAAAAAGAAACCTGATTTATGTTCTTACCGTCCACCTCCATCTCTTCCTCCTCCTCCGGCGGCGGTGGCGGCGGCTCGTCAGCGGCCGGAGAATCTCCTCCGAGGATCATCTCGACGTCAGGAGACTCGCTTCTCTGAGGAGGCGGCTGTGGAGAAACCTTGAGGGGAAACGTTTCAGACTGAAACTGGAGGAAATTCTTTAAACACAACAGGAAGAGCTGGAAAAACCTGCAGCGTTCACTTGACATGAGGCCGTAAAACGACACTTCTCTGAGGAAAACTTCACCGTTTCCTGACACAGATTTCTAAACATTAAATGATAAACAATCGACGGTGAAAATATCTATTTATCTTATCTTAAATACAAACTTCTCATCTTGAATTTTTAATGAATTAAAATCAAATAATGTAGATTTGGTTTTCATATCATCAGCATCCGTTCAAGGATTATTAATTCACACGGCTGTTCATAAAACAGCCGTTTTGAAATGTCCAAACGCTCTTACTATGTTCACAAACACCACTTATAATCGTTTCTCAATGAGAATTTGAAAGGTGTTGATATCATCGGTGTGGTCAATTATTGTGGCCGATATCTGGCAGTTTTCAGATCATCAGGACTGTTATTGATCAGTTAAATGCACTACTTGGTCTCAGAAACGTCTCTCAAGCAGCAAAAACTGAACAAGAAACACGAACCAGGAAGTTAGCTCCTCTCATAGCGGCTAATGCTATGCTAACGGCTAGTGGCTAAGTTAGCAGGTGACCACAAATTAACCTGAAACAGAGTCTGGAAAACAATAAATAATATTAAGACCTGGACCTTAGTTTGGATTAGGAAAACAGAGAAGAAGTGCCTCTCAGTCACATAAACAGAGGAATAATTTAATCGCTCCTATTTCTATGTTACATATTCAGCTATAGTCGGCCTCATTAGTGAAGAACCCTAGTTATGGATGACAGCTTCTCTGACATCACATGCTGTTAAAACATCACAATTAATGCATACGGGTTCCGAACATGGGTCTCTCTTGATCCCCAATAACCAGCATCAGTATCGACACTGTTCTGATGCCTGATTCAGATTGGATGACGTGCTTTTGACTGATCCAGCTTCGTGCTTCGTCCACCACCGTTTTAAACCTTCTTCCTGAATGCACTTTAGAAATCGAGTGTTGCAGACATTCAGCTCTGAAACTCACCTCTGCTCCGTTGGCTTCCGTCAGATCTTGTGTGGCGTCGCTCAGTGGGGTCTCTGTGGTCAGAAACAAAAAACACACGTTGGTTCAAGTCGGAGGCTCGCGGTCACGTGATCGGACAGGAAGCGGAGCAAACAACAGACTTGGTCATCAGATTGTGACACCTGAGGGCTGAACCACGAAGCGAGACTAGTGGGTTAGCAGGTATGTTGAGCCTAAAGTCAGAGTCCTCAGAGTCACGAAGGTCTTTTAACCTGCTATATCACCATGGTAACTGATGCTGTGGCGCTAGATCGCCATGGTAACTGATGCTATGGAGCTATATCACCATGGTAACTGATGCTGTGGAGCTAGATCTCCACAGTAACTGTTGCTGTGGAGCTAGATCGCCACGGTAACTGTTGCTGTGGAGCTAGATCTCCACGGTAACTGATGCTGTGGAGGTAGATCTCCATGGTAACTGATGCTGTGGAGGTAGATCTCCACGGTAACTGATGCTGTGGAGCTAGATCTCCACGTTAATTGATGCTGTGGAGCTAGATCTCGACGGTAATGGATGCTGTGGCGCTAACCTGATCCAGGTTCTGTTCAGAGTTTTGGATTTAAATCAGCTGGAAGACGCGTCTCCCTTTAACCAGATCGTTTCCTGACAATTCTTTTTGAGCGATACAGATTCTCAGCTGATGTTTTATCTGCAAACATGCTGAGTTGTGTGTAAACTAAAACCACTGAATGAAGCCGTGCACTTACAGTATCGCACACTGGATGGATTACATTGCCATGGAAACCAGACGCGTCTTTAGTTGGCGATGCAGAAATCCCATAAATATGTTTTTATGTTTGGTCTGTTTACATGTTGGCACTGCAGCTGATAGAACACAGATTATTCTACTGGTATTTATCATAAAGAATATTCAATCAATAACATTAATTTCACTTTGAACTAAAGTGATTTCCAGCATTATGGGACAGTGTCAGACCTAAATGGACTTCAATACAAGATCAGGTATATGTAGTTTAAAGTTTAACAGCTCTAACGTGCAGCTGTCAGTGAGAAATAATCAGCTGCATCTATCAGTAAAATACATATTAACGCACATTTAACAGTTGTCTACCAGCATCTGCAGTCGCGGTGCTTTTTACTGTCATAAATGTTCTCCAATAGAACAATGTGTTGACTGAAGCAGCTGCACATGGTTGGTCCATTTTGTTAAAAGCCTCTTTTTATGTAAACAGTGTTTGTAGCAGCGAGTCTGAGTTGACTATGAAAGTTGAAAACCTCCTTCGTGATACCCGATATCTCTTCTGGACTGAGGTTCTAGTTTTTCTTGAGTCGACTCACAAGGAAAGCTAAAAATATCAAACTTGCCTCGTAGTTCAGCGTTCTGGAGGTAAAACTGAGCTGAGTGCATCCACTGCAGGTGTCACAGTCTAAACACTACATCTGGGTTTTGCTGAGCACCATTTTCCAAAACTTTGAGCATCAACATTATGGGATGCATCGCAGTTTGAACAGTAAACTGACACAGTCGTAGAAACAATCACTGGTACCCCAAGTTATTGTACATATACAGTCAGCTGATTCTGAGCAGGTCAGGTGGGAACTTTGGACTCTTTTACTGATTTAAAGTTAGAAAATCAACACGTTTGGTTCCGTGTGTGGAGGAGCAGACGGAGGCTCTAAATGATGAATGTGATTACCTGGACAAACCTCGCAGTCATCGACGTCCACCGGTCCTTCATCACCGTCGTTCTTCTCTTCTTCTTCTTCTTCCCGGTTTTCCGTCTCTCGTCGCTCCTCTTCCTCCTCCTCCTCTTCCTCGGCTGCTTCACTCGGTTTTTGACCTCTGAGTCTGAGGCCACGTCTGAAAACACAGTTTAAACTGAGAAATCTCATCCAAGAAAACAAACAAACATGTAAATTCAGATGTCTAAATGAGCCCCTTGTGTCTAAAATGAAAACGTATTGCGGCTTTAGTTGCTCTGAACTTCGAACACATCAAACTGCATTTGAATCTGATTTTACCGTCTGACCAGGCTGATCTCTGACACCTGGTGGCTGCTGCTGAGTTGTGCATCAAGTAGATTTAAAAACGAAAGCATGCAAACTGAAAAGCTCTCAGTGAGGTTTCTGATGGACAAAGTGGGACCAGCTGAAATACAAACAGCCTCAACAATCAGGTCGTTGTGTTTCAAATTCTAGCTCTTTAAATTTGCGTTACTTTTTTCATCGCTTCTGAGTCTCGTCACAGATTTGATTTATGTTGCAACACATTTTCAGAAACTTCACTCTCACACACACACAGACACTGAATCAGAGTCTGAGATGTTATATTTTAGATGCAGCAAACTCAAGCAGAAGATGGTTGCATCAAGTATTGATTTCATGTTCAGTTCTTTAGCTCCCACCTGACCTCCTCAGAACCAGCTGACTTTTGTACAATATTCATTTAATTCTGAATATTTTCAGACCCTTGAAGTACATCGCAGAGGGTCCACATTTCCAGATTTGTAATTTGATTTCCATCATTTCTGAGCCTCAGAACTTCATCAAACAGCAGATAGACACATGAACATGTTCAAGGCTAAAACCACATCTGAGTTCTGTTAAAACCTCAATAAATCAGTTTTACATCCATCCAGGTGTCACAGACTAACGACTGAATCTGTGTTTTGTTCTTTTCCTCCATAGCTAACTCTAAGCATCAGTATTATGGGATGTATCATAGTTTCAACAGTTTAATGACATAGAGACATAGAAATCGTTGGTACCCTGGATGTGTTTCTGGTTTCTGATCATTCACCAGAGAAAACTTAAAAAGTGCATTCTGGGTAAACTTTCAGGGCTCATACCAGCATGTGTGATGGTGGTTGGTCAGAACAAGTTCTAGACAATGGAAGGTCTCATTATGAGACACATTTGATACCAGGATCATCTAATAGACATAATTCCGTTTGTGGCAAAGTAACTGTTAAACAGAGGCACATTTTGCACTTCTAACAGCCCAAATGTGTTTTTCAGCCCTGAAAAGTTCACGCGTCTATCTCCTGTACTGATGAAGCAGCTTCATGACAAACTGAAGCAAAGGGAGAAAACACAAAAAGCAGAAAATGGGCTCTTGGTCGTTGATTCTTTCAAACCCGTCTCCGCAGAAGATTTACCTTTGAGGAGCGAGCTGTTGTGGCGCTTCGTCGAGCAACTCTGGTGACGGAGACTTCTAAAGGTGAAAAAAAAATAAAATGAAATCATGCTTGTTCAAATTTCTTCACCTCTGATTGCAAAGATAAGAAAAAAGTCACAGTAAAAAAACTCATTGTGAGAAATCAGGAAGAAATCCTGCTGCATTCTGAGCAGTGAACACACACCACGTTAGTTGTATTTGACCTCTGTAACTGCTTTATGCACATCTGGGGCTTAATGCAGCTGTTGCATTACAGGTACACAACAGCAGACGGTACCTCTGGCTGTGGCAGGACGGCCTCCCCCCACTCGGCCTTTCTCAGCAAACACCTCTGAGCCTGTTTCAGACTCTTCTCATAAACTTCCATCTGAGCCAGGATCACCTGAGAGCAGGAGACACGTGGACAAAGTGCATTTATTTGAATGAAGAACTCAGTACTTATTATACGTGATCTTGACATGTGGAACTGTTTGTTAAAAAAAACAGAAATTATAGATTTGTGTTGAGGAATTTAGTGGAACGACATTTTACATATAATATTTGAGGACTTTCAGCTTTTCTTTGATTTTACTTGACGTTTTCTGTAATTTAACAAATTGGGAAAAATCTGTAAAATAACAGCAATAAAATTATTTACCTTTTTAACATCTGTAATATACAGAATTTTCTTTTATAGGTAAATATCTGCAAAATACTGATATTTGATGCTGATTTAAATACAGTAAAAACAGTGTAAATCTACGATCAGACGCTGGAAGAGAACAAAATAATATTTCTAAAAGTATTTCTTTTGATGGTGATGTCATTTACAGTTTTTAATTTATTTTTTTAAATGTTATTTCTATTTTTTATTTTTATTTTTTACAGTTAACTATAAATTAATAGTTTTTCTGTGAATTTATTTCTGTAAAATTAAAGTCCCAAAAAATTACTGACCATTTTTCAGGCCTTAATTATTATTGTTGTTGTTGTTGTTGTTGTTATTATTATTATTATCTGCAATTTAACAACACAGGGAAATTCTGTAAAAAAAAGTTTTAAAAAAAAATCATTTCTTACAATTTTTCAGGCCTTAATAAACATAAATTTTCTTTCCAATAACAGCAAACATCCGTAAAATAACAACATATTTAGCTGATTTAAATACAGTAAAAAACAGTGTAAATGTACCATCAAATGTTGTAAAAGAACAAATTAATATTTCTAAAAATACAGATTTTTTAGATTTTTTACAGGTTTACAGTTAACATGTATATTTTTTTTTACTAGCTATAATCTGTAATTTAACAAAACAGGGAAATTCTGTCAAATAACAGATAATTGTAGAAAGCATAAATTATTTTTACAGTTTGGTTTGCAGACTTTCATTGATGCCGTTGAACGTTAATCTATCACTTATTCTATTTGACTCTGATCTGAAAGTGTTGAGCTCCTCATAGGATCACCTGAGTGTATCTGTCGGGGTCCAGGCCTCGGGGACAGAAGGGAACCCCCCAGTAGTAGTGAACCGCCTGCCCGCCTGCAGGATCCCCAGACGGGGGCGCCGTCCTGCCAGCTGCCCCCCGGCCGGTACAAGAAGAAGCAGCAGCTGTTCTGTCGGAGCTGCTCTGACGACATCTCTGAGGATTCAAGCTGGAAACGGAGAACAAGCAATTAAAATTCACATGCAAGCATCAAATCAGTATTACTCTTAGAAAGAATCCTAACTGGCGACCATTTTTCAAGATGGCCGACTCTGGCGCCATATCTTCGGATAGCCTTTTAACTTCAGTTTTTATCACGTTAACGTCGTCTTTTACATGTTTTCTTTTAACAACAGAAAACTTCTATGACTCTTTTAAGTCTCAATAATTCAAAATTGCAAAGAAACCACAAATATCTTTAAACAACATTAAGTTAAACTAATTACTTCAGGCTTTGAGTTAAGCAAGTAATTCAGGTTTGAATCAACAAGATTTTACTGTCGTTAGAAAAGTAAATACGATGCTTGTTTTGCCACCAGTTTGATTCTATCTATATATTAGCTGCACACATTAGCGTCTCAAACTGGGAGTTAGGTCTCTTTAAAAACACAATATTTTTATTTTATAACATAAAAAACAAGAGAAACACGTTCAGGAAGTCGAGACCAAAGAATGTTTTCAGTGAAATGACGTTCAAACAAATTCTATCAAGTTTGTTGATTATGTCGGGACGATACAAAACCTGAGAACATATCTGTGCATGTAAGTCAGTGATTACTATCTGTTAGCTGCACGCATTAGCTTATGTATTATTTATAATAAACAGAATTATTATTACTACTTTGAGTTTAAGTCTAATGATATTATGTCCAGACAACAAGCTGCAGTGAGGAGTCTGCTTTTCCAAGACAATAAAAACGTTAAAATGGAGGAAGGAGATGTGAAAGGTGAAGAAAGATCTCATCATAGAGCTGATTTCATTATGACGCTACCTCAACTTGAATTAAAATCGCAGGAATTTAAGCTTAAACTACGCACATTATAAAATTAATGCAGCTTAAAGGGATATTTAAATGTGCAAATTAGATTTTGAGGTTTTGCAGCTGTTTGATTTCTCTACCTGCGGTTGGTCTGTGAAGAATCAGCATCCAGGTGGCTCAGGGAGGCCGTCTGGCTCTCTGCCCGATGACGAGGCCTTTCCTCTGGGAAGACCGGGCTGGGAGAGCCTCCCGCCTGCTGCAGCACGGGGAGGAGGGAAAAAAAAACAAATTCCTGATTAAAACACATTTTAAACATCACATCATATGTTTCTGAACAATCCAGCATCAAATGAGATCAATCTTGTGGAAAAAGCAGCAAACTAAGATCAAGTCGGAGAGTTTTTGTGGATTTAAAGGATCAAATTGAATAAATATCATCATGAAACTCCTCCAGTTGATTACTCACAATCAGACAAATACTTTTTGTGTTACAAGCTTTCTGAAATTTTGCTTACGTATGCAAATAAGTTGTTCTATTATCTCAATAACGCACTGATTTTCATTAAGAAATCTCATTATTTGACTAAAACCAACTTCAAGAAAAACTTCAGGAGAGAATTTTGTTTTTAAATCGCTCAGAAAATACAGTCAACACCCAGAAAGAAAACATGTTTCAGGCATAAAATGTTGTATAAATCAGACTGTGAACAATAGATGGGAAGAAAGAATTAGTCAGAAAACAGACAAGAAGAAAAACCTCAAACTCTGATGCATGAGGATGATGCTGAAGTTGAGATTTTTTGCTCAGAGTTGGAGAAAAAACGAATTTTGAGAAAAAACATGCGTGATCTAAATCTTATCTAAACGTGTATTTTGGGTGTTTTTTTCTTCAAAATGCCTAAAAATGTCACATTAACACACAAATGAAGCAGCTTGTTTCTGAATTTCAATCATTTTAACCAGAATTTTTAACAAATGTCACTGATTCCACATTTATTCTCCTTTGAGTTTATTTATTGGTTTTGAAAGGGAAATAAAGAGAAATAAAGACGGAGACGATTAAAACTGTTTGTTCCATCTGTTGATCTAAGAATAATAAGTAAATAATCAAGATTACTGATTTATTCGTTAACTTGGTTTGGTTATTTACTGCCCAGCTTCTCATTTAACATTTTAAATTCAATATCTAATCAACTGTCAACCTCAGTTGTTTGTTTCTTGCAGCTACATGTAGACAATCACCGTGTTGTTTGACCGTATATCGTCCAAAACTCTACTTAGAAGGTTGTGTTTGTTTTTTAAATGAATAAAACTTGAGTGTGTTCTGCAAGGTGGCTCGGTGGTTAGCACTGTGGCCTCGCAGCTAGAAGGTTGCCGGTTCACGTCCCGGTGAGGACACCCGGGATCTTTCTGCGTGGAGTCTCCATGTTCTCCCCGTGCAGCGTGGGTTCTCTCCGGGTTCTCCGGCTTCCTCCCACACAGTCCAAAAACATGTTGAGGTTAATTGTTGATTCTAAATTGTCCGTAGGTGTGAATGTGAGTGTGCTTGGTTGTCTGTCTCTAAGTGTAGCCCTGTGATAGACTGGTTACCTGTCCAGGTGAACCTGCCTTCACCCTGAGTCAGCTGGGATAGACTCCAGCCCCCCGTGACCCTAGTGAGGATTAAGCGGTGTATAGATGATGGATGGATTACTGTGTTCTGTACCGTGGCGTCGTCGTCGTCCTCGTCGGACCAGACCAGCGTCATGTCGCTGGTCAGCTCCGGCTCAGAGCAGTTCCACTCTTTGGGTTTCTCGTTCAGCTCGTCTGCATCGCGTGAAAGCAGAAAAAAAAGAAAAACTGCTGAGAATCACACCTTGATTTATTTATTTTTGGCCTTTTTGCCTTTAGTTGATGGTGCAGTCAGGATAGAGACAGGAAAGAGGGGAGAAGAGTCTGCGGAAAAGGGCCATGAGTGGGATTCAAACTCATGACCTCTGTGGTGGGGACTGCAGCCCCTGGACACGGGACGCCTGCTCAACCAGGTGAGCTACAGCGCCGCCTTAAAATTGCTCATGGAGGCGACGGAAAAATGGTTTTAACTGTACCTGAGCGGGACGACGGGGAGGTGGCGTCCAAGCCGTCGACTCGACTGCCGCCGCCGTCGTTTGCGTCCTGCATTCAAGAGCAGAAGAGGAGAAATAAATCATGTGTCATAAATTACACAACAATAACATTAACAAATAGGGATGCACGATATGTCGGCGACCACATCGGTATCGGTCCACTGAACAAATGTAGCCGATGTGAAAAATCGATGATTGTCTAACATCAGCGCCTTCGTCTCTACATCTGATGTCGCTGCTATTTCACAGATGTTTCTATTTAAATGGCCTGCACTTGAATGTTAAATATGTTAAAACATGTTTTGCTTTTGTTACATGATAAAGAAGACTGTGTGGTCTAATTTGGGCTTCTTTGAATCGTTTTCTCACAGTGCTTACTTATACTCATTTCAAAATTGAACATCGACATCGGTAATATCGGCTATCTGCGATATCAGAAATCTTTATATCGGTATCACCCAGAAATTTTAATATCGTGCATCACTAATAATAAATTTTACTTCCTTCAAAACTGGGGTTACAAAGTGCCTCATAAAGCAATAAAACACACAATACAGAGATGAAGACAGTAAATAAAATCGTTCAACCTAAAAACGCTTTTGAGTAAATCTGAGAAAACGTCAATTTAACAAAAGTTAAGATTTAATGCCATCTGAATCCCTAAATCTGCCAGAATCTCACCATCGATCAGAAGAAGAAGAAACTTCAAAAAGCATTCAGGATCGACAGATGATTTTTAACTAAACGTCTGCGCTGCTCCGTCACAAAACTAATTTCAGCCGAAATCACTTTATTCTACGTGTTCTGTTTAAAAATGTCTCAAAAATTAACTGTTTGCTTGAAACAGATTCTGTAAAAAACTAAAAATTCTGCGTTCCTCGGTTCGACCGTGAACGACTCCACAGCGACCAACAGACACGTGACAAAAAATCAGGATGTATTTGACTGAAGGATGGAGACAAACTGAAGATGTGAACAGTTTAACACCTATAACGTGTAGAGCCACAGTTCTTTATTTTTTACAGTATTGATGACACCAGTGGAAACTTGTTTTAAATGCTGACTGCAGGTTTCTTTTAATTTTTTGGAAAAACAAATGCCTCCAAGAAATCTTTTGTTGTTTCTTTTATATTATTTATGTTTTTCTAACAGAAGACGTTTCTGAGTATCTCTCCTTCTCGTCGCGGTCGTTTTGTTTCCACAGAGCTGCAGGACTTCAGATCACAGAATCTGAATCAACGACATGATGAGACGTAACGGTAAAAACGTCAGGCTTTCATCTTTATCAGCTTCTGAGATGTTGTGATTGAAGGACTTTAAATCTCAATGTTTGTTTAAAAAAACCTGCTGACAGTAAATTTAAATTTAAATATCCATCGTTTAGGATTTTACAATAAATCATCATTTTTATTTAATCTTTAAGGTGGAAAAGAAACAAAGAAACGACCGTTTGTGCTAAAACCATGACTCGTGTCAATATAAAAGCTTCATGTTATGCATTCTATATGTATATTTATTTATTTTGCATGCTGTTCGGACCCCAATAGAAAAGAACCGAAGCTCGGCCCGTCAGCTGATTGATGAGCACCTGTGCAGGTGAGTGGGCGGAGCCTATAAATGCAGGTCCTTTGTTCAGCTCGCTCTCTCTGCTGCTCTTCGTCATTCACCATCACAACAAGGTAAAACCTCTGAATTAGAGCTGAAGTCGTTTATTCTCACCTTGGTTTTGAGCTTTGGACTTAATTTTCAGCTGAATTTACTTTGAGACCATTTCTTGGATACCAGCTGTTTTTTTTTTTTGTGGCTCATCACTTTTGCAGCTTTCAGTGATTCAACGTGAGCCTTTTTATTCAACTCATTCTTGTGTTTTTGGGGAGTTTCTGTCATTGTTCGCTCGGCTGGAGTCCGTTAGCATGAGTTCTGCTGTTCTCATGGTCGGTGCACCTTCAGACTGACGTCTAACAATCTGACTAAATGTTTTTCAGCTGTGCTCGGAGGCTGGAGCTGAGTAAACGCGGTGCAGAACGAGGCGTCCGTACGGTATTTAAAATGTTTTATCTTGTTTTAAAGTGAGAATAAATCAGCAAATTAGATAAGCAGAATTTAAACCCGTAGTCACACGTTTTGCACCAGCAGCTCCTGGCTGTGCTGTTGTGAAGCCCTTTGTAGCTTCACCTTTGAAATGTGAAGTATAAACGAAGGTTAGTGTTGCTGAAATACCATAAACAGTGGCGGATGTTGGGTTTATTTAAGCCATTTGTTTCATTTAAGCTTTTTCCCCCCCTTTGCTTGGACTTTAGGAATTATTTAAGACTTATTTTTACTACATGTGCAGCTTTTAGACAATTTATTCTTGTAGTTTTTTTGGCAAATGAAGGTTATTATTGCTGAAACAACATAAAGTACATGTTAAGATCTGAGTTCAGGTTTATGTAAACTTTTTTTTTTCCCCCTTATCTTGGATTTAAGAGGGAAAGAGGTTATAATTGTATTTGAAATGTTTGATCTTGTTTGAAGTGAGAATAAATCAGCTGCAGGAGTTTGTTAAAGTGGAGGGTTGGAGTGCAAAACGAAAGACAAAACCAAGTCTGAACTCCAACAAATGTTCCTCTGACTGACATAATAATAAATCATCAGCAGGTTCAAACTCTTTGACATCCAGATTTATATTCTGGGATGTAATCTGAGATATTTAATCGTTTTATGAGAACAAAACCAGTTCCTCTTTGTGGTCTCAATAATCCTGGTTTGCAACGTGTTACATAAACCTGGTTTCTGACTCGTCTTGCAGGCTTGAAGTCAACTTTTCTTTCTTTTTTTGGAGAGAAAAATGAACGGCTTTATGGCATTTCTTGTCTGTTGCTCACTTGGTTTGGCTACAAATGTCGAAGCATTTTTCCCAAACTAGGAAACGTCACTGTTCAGTGAAGTCCTTAGCATCTATTTCAGTCTCAGTTGTTGCATTTATTTATCATTTTATGTCGTTCATGTCTTAAGTTCTGGTTTGCATGAGTTTAATTGTAAAGCACTTTGCAGATTTGTTGGTGAAATACGCCACATAAATGTTTGTTGTAGCAGAAAATGTGGTGAAAGTAAAGATTTGTTGGCGTTTAAGGTTTTCCCTTAGATTGGTGAAAATTAAAAAAAACACCTTAAAGCAACTCTGACCATCGAAACCGAGTTGGAACTGAAGTGAATGATTAATTCCAGATTTAAATTCATTTTCACGTCGTTTGCTGTCATTCGCTGCTAAAATTTACTTTTTCGTTTGTACTCTTGATTCCTCTAGAAGTAAACTCCTCTCCTCCTTCGACCAAACTGCTTTTATTTATTTTTTTACGACCTGGTCTCCGTGGAAACTGCAGAACTTCACTGCTGTAAAATCTTTTAATGCAGTAATTCTGACGGCTCATTAATATTTTTGCCCATATTTTATTCATCTTCTCACAGATGACTAAATAAAATTTCCCAACATTTTCATAAATTATTCGGCCATTTTAATATTTCCAAAAAATTTTCAGATATTTTATTAATAATTTTGTACATTTTAATAATTTCAGATGTTTTACTTCTGACGCATTAATAAAGTTTTCTTCCATCTTAACATTTTTTCCTTTTTAATATTTTCAGACGTACTATAATTCTGACAGATGAATATTTCTGAACATTTAATTTGTCATTTATATAAAATGTTGGACACTTTATTCATACAGATGAATAAAAATCTAACATTCTGATAAAATGTTTGGGCATTTTCATATTTATAGAACATTTTTAGACATTTTAATATTTTAAAAATATTTTCTGACATTTTATTATCTTCCACCAGATTTTCAGACTTTTTTTTTTCCATTTTGAAACCAGTTTTGGCGAGTTCTGACAATTTAACACTATTTTCAGACTTGAATATTTTTGAACATTTTATTTCTACTTTTTGACCTTTTAACAGGTTCTGGTCATTTTAATGTTATTTCGCCCTTATTTTACCTCTGAGCTTCTTCACCCTTACGCCTCATCAGCTGATCAGCTGCTCCTCCAGGTACCGAGGTCCAAGCGATCGCTCAGAGGACCAAGCTTCTCTGTTGCTGCTCCAAAATGTGGAACGGCCTCCTTTGCACATCAGGCAGGCCTCCCCACTGTCTGCTTTTAAAACCAACCTTAAAACCCACTTTTATTCACTGGCTTTTAACCCAGCACGAGACCTCGCTCTGTTTCAGGTGTTTTTATTTGTTCTATGTTGTTTTTATTTTGTTGTTTTTATGACCCCCCACCCCAATGCACAGCATTTAGTTTCAGCTGTGGCTGTTCTAAAGCACTCTATAAATAGAGTTGGTTTGATTTGAACATTTAAATGTTTCACAATATTTTAGATGTTTAACAGACCGGCAGGAAGAGATAAATGCTGCTACATGTGCAAAAACTTTATATTCATATTTTGCTTCTAATTTTAAAGAAGCGCCCTGCAGACAGGCTGCTGACGAACAGAGATGAAGCCGATGTTCATGTACGTTCAGCAGCATCATGTTTGTTCATGCTATGAGTGGAAGATGTGGATTCTTTATGGCTGAGGGCTGAACTCACCTCCCTGCTGACTGAAGGAGTCACACATTCTTCCTGCACATCACTGTGACCCTCCTGATGTCTGACTGTCCTGCCCAAGGCTGGGCTTCCAGACCGGCCTCGACTCTGCTCGGTCGGTCCCTGGTGGGGTTTTATGGGGTTCCCAGGAAGGCCGGGGCTTCTCGGGAACACCGGGCTCTTGGGCCTCACAGTGGAGGTTAAGCTTTCCTGAGAAGAGAATGCGAACCCTGAGTTTTCACATTTGGGGCTACAGGCGGAGACCTGGGGTTTGCAGGCACTTGGAGACGTCTCTCGCTGAGTATTTCTGCCGAAGACGGGGCTTTTGTCGGCCTCGGGGAAGACGGGGCTTTTATCGGCCTCGGGGAAGACGGGGCTTTTGTCGGCCTCGGGGAAGACGGGGCTTTTGTCGGCCTCGGGGAAGACGGGGCTTTTATCGGCCTCGGGGAAGACGGGGCTTTTATCGGCCTCGGGGAAGACGGGGCTTTTGGGGCACGTTGTGAGGTCGCTTTCGGGAAACGTCGGGCTCTTGGGCTGAGCAGGAATTTGAGTCGAGGCCCAGCTGTCCTGAGAGCACAACACGAAACCTGAGTTTCTGCAGGTGTCCAGCAGGTCCTGGGTCAGCCGGCTGACGTGAACTTTGGCTCTGCTGCCGGTCGAAGGGAAGACGGGGGATTTACGGAGCTGGCAGTCGTCGATCTGCGTCGAGTCGGAGCTCTGGAGGAAAAACACATTTGAATCAAATACTTTATTGATCCCCTGCTCATGTAAGTCGCTCCAATTCAAAGTCAAATAAACAGCATAGAATGTGTGAGTATAAACATGATGTAGGAAAATGAATACACAAAGAAATCTGACCTAAAAAATAAACACAAGTAGAAAAGTGTAAAATTATAAATGCAAGGACAAATACGACCTACAACTATAAACAGTTATCACAGAACTGATAGAACTGCGTTCCTGCAACTTTCATCACCTACAACCAGCAAAAAGTCAAATGATGGATGGACGGACCTGTGGAGAGTCCGGATGTGCTGACGGACACTCGGAGCTGCAGGGTGACGCCTGAGAGCAGATTTTCTGAGACAAGTCGGGCATCTCCGGCAGCGGACTCCCGGCTTTCCTCTTTCGCTTCTTATTCCAGTTGTTTTCATCTCCAGCTCCTGAGGACAGAGCGTGCTTTAAACCTTCGCTGGACGCTGAAAGGATTTAGTCTTTTTATGCTCAATGCGTCTGACTCACCCGAGTTCAGGTTCGTCTCCGGACCGACGGCGGCAGACTTCTTCCCGTTGGAGTACGAAAGCTTCCGTCGAGGGCAGAACCTGAGCGAAGCGTCGGCGAGCAGAGTTTGACTTTGGGAAGCCTGGCGTTCCTGAGACTGGTCGACCATCTGGGAAAGAAAAACGGGAAGCTTCTGTGATTCTGAGACATTGTCTTAATATTTTCCAAAATTTTAATTGAATTTTCTGACATTTTAATATTTTCTTGCATGTTAATTACTGAAATTTCATTATTTTCTGGTGTGTAACAAATTTCCAACAGGTCTAAATTGTATAATTCATCCTACATCCACCCAACCGGTCGAGGCAGATGGCCGTCCCTCCCTGAACCTGGTTCTGTCGGAGGTTTTCTTCCCCCTGAGGGGGTTTTCGGTTCCTTCCCACTGTTGCAGACCTCTTGCAGACTGCTGAAGCTTATAGGGAATCCCAATGTTTTGGATTGTTGGGTGTTTCTGCCTTTGTGAAGCGCTATGAGATGACTGTTGTTGTAAATATGTGCTATACAAATAAAACTGAATTGAAATTGAATTGTAAGCGTCTGACATTTTTGAAGTTTTGATTGTTTTGTTAACTTCTTATTCAATATTTTCTTGCATATTAACTTTATTAGAATATTTTCTAGCATTTATCATTTACCTACATTTTTAAGATGTCTTTGGTCATTTAAGAGTTTTACACATTTGTTAGTTTCTGACCTTTTTAATTGCATTTTTGGACAGTTAATAATTTTTTAGACATTTTCATGAAATTTTCCAACAAATGCAGTTAATATTTTCTTACATACTAATAACTGGCTTTAAGAACATTTACTGGCATTTTATTATTTTCAGACATTTCAATAATACTGTCTGACGTTTGAGCAGTTTTGAGCATTTTGTTAATTTTGCACATTTTAATTATATTACCAGACATCTTAGTATTTTTTAAAATATTTCAAAAATTTTCTTACATATTAAGACCCATCCAGACATTTCATCTATATTTTCAAACATTTAATAATTTTCAGGCCGTTCATTCAGTTTCTGACATACTATTTTATTGCCTGGATTTTAATGCTTTAACAGCATTAAAAATATATTTTATTATTTTCTAAAATGTTCTTAATTTGTCATTTTCAGGATTTTTAACATTTAAAAATATATTTTCCAAAGTTTTCGTAATGTATTCTGTCCTTTAAATAACATTTAGATGCAAACGAGGATCGCCTTGTGCAAAGAGCTCCGGCTGCTTTCAGAAACGCCACGTTCTTTTACACGAATCACGTTAAACATTTCAGTCTGACTGAAAGGAAACAGAAACGAGCTGCTGACACTCTGCAGCAGCACCAGACCCGATGTGCTGCATGTTGACCTTCACTCTGAAACAAACCGTAGTTCTCCTTCAACTCACGCTCTCTTCGATGGCTTTCATCACGGCCTCTTCCTCCTGCCGCCGTCGCAGCGCCGTGACGCTGGCTTCCTGTTCGCTCAGACGCAACGCCAAGTCCATCATTTCCTCCTCCGTCATCTCTGGAAACGAAAACGGGTTCAAAAACTGACTTTAAAATTACTCAGCGAGGATGTCTCACCATGCTGGATGTATCGTCCAACAAGCTGCTCCTCTGTTCACCGTTTCTGAGTCGCGCTGCATTTATTTGATTGATCCAGTTTGGTTTGTTTTCCTCTCTGCTCTGTGGAAACACTGAGCGCTCGTCACAGCCGAGTCTGCACGTTTTTTTTTTTGTTTTGCTTTTTATAAGATCTGGTGCAAATGGATTAATTTGGCGACTTTTTAAATGTCGAATCAAATGATTTTGGTAAAATATCACAATTTTAAGCTGAGATTTGGTGATTTTTTTTTTCCAATCACGTCGCCCACGATTCTTTTTAGAGTTTCCGGATCCAATAAATGATGTAACTTTGGCATTTTAAAAATAAAGATGTCATGCTTTTTAAACCCGTCAGCAGCTTTTGGAGATTCAGTTACTTTTGCGTGCATGGCTTTAGTGTTTCTGTTAAAGACTATTTTTGCAAAAACAATGGAATCTTAAGTCAATAGTCTTGAACCAGACGTTTCCCTAATTTGATCCTTTGAGCCTGTAAAAAAAAAAAACAATGCCTCAGGTTTAGAGCTGCAGCTGCTCTTTCAGTCAAACTGAGTATCTAAAAAACCAAACACAGAATCATGTGTTTAAACGGTCACGGTTTCTGATCTTGCTCTCATTTGTTTGCCCCGACTTTGCTTTGTGCTTCTGTTTACCTTTGGATTTGTTCTCTCTCTCCCTCAAGCGGTGCTCTCGAGCTGACGACGCCGGCAGAAGTGATGCTGAAAGCTCGTCCTGAAAGAACAAAAAACAGGTAAAAGGTTTGAGGCAGTCGTTTCCTCGAGTTCACGAAAGCCTCAGTTAATGAAGGACTGGTAAGTTGTTTTTGCCATTTTTATTTATTTTTAAACACATTTACTCTCCGGTCCAAGCTGCTGTTTAAAACACGCTGGGCAGTAAATTCAGGACACATTGGAGAAAACCGTGATGAGAAATGAGGTTGATGTTTACGTTTCTTTACCGTATCATCTCTGTCGGTGGCAGCATCGTCTTCCTGGGTGTTTTCGTCTGTCTGCTGGCTCTCAGAATGGACGTCTTTGACTATCTGCTTCCTCAGAGACATCCTGCTCTGCTGACGGATACCTTCGACCGACAGAGATGCAAAAAAAAAACCCCACTGAAGCGTTACATGAAATTCAGCTCATCAACACTCAAATCCCTGCTGCTTTTCTGCCATATTCTAAAACGCACTTGTCCTCGTCGCACTTGATGGATTTTTGATATGTTTAGTAATACTACAGACAAAAATCTCTTTTCGAGCAGATTTATGGTGCGTTTCAGGACACGAAGCAGCAGGTGGCTGCCTGCTGGAGTCTGACTGGTGTGTGTGTTTAGTTTGAAACAAAAGGCATTTTTATTCAGCTTCTCTGAGTGAATCCTGAGCTACACCAGAGTGATCTGGCGTTTTTACTGACACAAGCTGGTGATTACAGGCAAAATTATAAAAATTATAGAATCCTTTGCTGCTGCTTTCAGAATCCTTTAATGTCATACCAAAAAAAAGTACGACGAAATTGGGCGCAATCCCATTCAGCGCAAAGAACAACTATAAACTAACAAACTGTGCAAGATAAAAACAAGACATTTGTAGAGCCTATAGACGTATATAATAAAAAGAAATAAGTGACAATAGGTATACAATGGATATAAAAATGAGTACAATAGCAGCGAGGAACAGCGGTACCTGAGGAATGCCTGTGGTGGATTACACCTGAGTGAATAGTGGTTATGGATTTGGGGAAAAACTGTTTTTTAGTCTGTTTTTTGTCCTGATGCACCTGTAGCACCTGCCTGAGGGCAACAGGTCAAACATATGGGACCCAGGATGTGAGCTGATTATGTTTTTTGCCCTACTGAGGCAGCGGGAGGTGTAAATGCCCATCAGTGAGGGCAGAGGGCAACCAACGGTCCTCTGTGCTGCTTTGATTACCCTCTGAAGCCTCCTCCTGTCTGCCTCGGTGCAGCTTCCATACCATACTGTAATACTGTACGTCAGCACACTTGTTCAGTTTCATGTGTAATATTATCGGACTTCTCAACATGTTCAGTTTCTAAGCCAGGTGCAGTAGCTTCACCCACGCCCGCTGATGGGGGGGACAAACGGGTCTGTTGTCCCGGGCCCAGAGTGGCAGGGGGGCCCAGAACTGGAGCCTCATTGAATTATGGATGTTTTTTTCCCCAAAGAAGGGCTATTAATGGAAAGAAACAGTGCAATATTTGAGTTGGAACTTTCAATTTGTTTTCGTCTGAACTGTCCTTAATATCTTTGGAGTTGCCCTCCACCCCCACCTCCAACATTAAATGGTTTGGCCCCTGATCAACGTTTGATGTCCTTTTATTGGAAGTTCGGATTTTGCACTTCAGCACCAAAATGTCCGCTCAGCAGAAGTCTGGTGCTCAGAAAAGGAAAAAGAGAGGAAGAAAATAGAGGCCTTAGAGATTTGCTTAAAAAAATACTTTAAAAAAGGTGGTGACAACGAAGCTGGAACTAGTAAAGTCAACATAGAGCGAGGTAAGAAACAGCGGAGCCAACGTTTGTCAGCCTTGTAACGTTATTTGGCTAGCTCTTAATATCCATTAGCTATGATTAAAATCCTGGTTTTTTCTAATATCATCTTGTCCCGGGCCCAGGGAAGGCTGTCAGCGGGCCTGGTTTCACCATCAGCACCATCACTGTCAGGTGCAACATTTCTGTGCAATATGTTTACTTTCAAGTCACTTTGTTTGTTTCTTGATGTTTAGCTCACATTTTTGTACTTATTTTATTTTCTTAGGCACCATTTCTTGGCATCCATTTAGACGCTATTCATTTTGTACTCGTATTTGATTTTCTATTTAATTACTAACCTTTCTGTAGTTGTGATATTTCTCTAACCTTTGTTCATTGTACCCTGACAAAGTAATTCCCTTCAGGATGAATAAAGTTGATCTCATCTCGTCTCCAATCAGAGGACTCGGTCTAAATCACAGCTCGTGTGTTCAGGAGCGTCTCTCTTCAGCCTCAGCAGCAGAAGCAGCCGCTTTACCTGCTGATGAAGACGGTCCTCTTCTTCCTCTCATCTGTCCGGCGGCACGACGTGTGTGGACCCGAACTAACTAAACTAAAAATCTGTGTTGAAGTAAAACAGAGCCGAGTGAGAACAGCGAAACGACTGGAGCGCACACACATACATGTATTTATCTATATGGACTTTTGCTGACTGTTGTTACTGAAAGTTAACGTTAGCTTACACAGGCGGTTGATATGGAACAAGCTGACCACTCGAGACACTAAAACCCGCAAATAAAGTTCTCGTTGTCGCTTTTCTGCTTAACCGACCGTAAAGTTTGAAAAGAAAAAAGTATTTGAACTGTTTTCGCGTTTACTTACTCAATAGCGACCGAAAACGACAGTGAACAAAACAATTCTCAGTTTAGAAACACTCACAGGTCGACTCTCCTCACTTTCGCGGCGCCATGTTTGTTTCTGTCCACGCAATCACGTGATCGTGACGTGAGCACGTCGCCGGCGCTGCCTTCACGGACCGTACGTTAATGTAGGAGCTGGATGAAGCCTTCACGGACCAGATGGATAGATAGATGTCAGTTTAGTTAAATAATTAATAGATAAATACATAGGTGATGTGGGATTTTTGTTTAAAAAAAAAGAAAAAAAAAAAGAATTAATGTAGTAAATACATGTTCACAAAAAGTAAGAGACAAGTGAAAATATTTTAAAATGCACTTCTACATTTCTGTTGATCTATATTTATTTATCTATATTTTGACGAATTTACGTATTTCTGCTTATTAACATTCAGTCCCGTATTTATGTGTCTGTATGCTCATGCAGTAGATTCCTACCTTTATCTGTGCATGTATCTACTTTGTTTTGTAAATCTTATTTTCGATCTGTATGCTCTTGCAATTCTTTTTTTTTTAATTTTTGTATTTGTTACAAAAATTATTTGATGATGTTTGTCTACGCATGTATTCATGTGACTGATTGTTTGTTTCTCTATTTA
>NW_007577846.1:662134-666188 GCF_000690725.1 Stegastes partitus | reverse complement strand
ATCAATCATATCGTCGTTGTAGAGAATTGTCAATGTCACAGAAAGTTAAACTTCTAAAGTTTGGCTCATTTTTTCTTAAAAGCAAACAAATGTTTCGAGATAAAACTTGGAAACGTTTCTCGCTTAAAACTGAGCAAACTGGTTGTAACTTCACATGTTGTAAGCTAGCTAGTGTTCAGGTTAGCTCATGGTGGCATTATTCTTATTAATAATGAGAAAGAATGAATGTAATTTTCAACATAAACATTTAATCTTGTCACACCGTTTAATAAGTTCGGTCACTCCCCGTCGGGGAATCGAACCCCGGTCTTCCGCGTGACAGGCGGAGATACTGTCCACTATACTAACGAGGAGGGTGAAGGATACCATGTGACCACAATGAACGAATCACAGCTTCTCAGCCACTATTGCAAAGCAGTACGTGTGCTTCTTTGTTTATTACATGTTTGTTTGCGCAATAGTTAGTTACGTCAGTATTTTACAGATATATGTCTTCTTATATATTTCATGTTTGTCAGGGTAGCTTCACTTTTACAAACCGGAATTTTAAACAAAACTATGTTTCCGCCCGGTCTCGAACCGGGGACCTTTCGCGTGTTAGGCGAACGTGATAACCACTACACTACGGAAACTGGCGGATCGTGATGCTTTCAGGGACATTCCACAAACCCGTTGAGTATTATTATGACAACGTCTGATGATCATTCGGAACTTTTCCATGTTCATGTCAAGACAAAAACAGAAAAACAATAAACACGCACAAACATCTACCTAAACCATGGAACCTGACAAAATCCTACAACTTTACTCCAAACACTTTTGAAGTTATGAATTTTGGAAAACAGCCCCACTGTGTTAAATTCTTAAACTTCCGCGATTCTTTTAAAACATCTTTAAAACCTCACCAATTGCTTATTCTTCACAATATTTGGCTGATCATTTTTTTTCACTGAATATCCCAGAAACCTGAAGAAACAGTTTTAACTTGTAGTCATGGCAAAGCTTCTGCTGTTTTGTTGTTTGTTTGTTTGGTTTTTGTTTGTTTTTTTCCCCAGAAATTACAATAATAAAAAGCTCTAATTTATGATCAAAACGAAACATCTTTAATTTTCATAAAAGAATATTTATACTAATATTCATTTAATTCCAACCAAACGTCTGCTGTAGGTAGAAACAACTTAGTTATGTCAGACCAACATGTCATTTTGGTGCTACATAAAAAAAACAAAAACAATTGACTGCCACACGTCTTCCCAAAATTTGCTTCAGAGCTGAAAAATCCACTTTTTTAAAAAAACCTTTTTACCTTTTTTTTTTTTTCAGGGAGGTTGGTTTTGATTTCTTTGAAATGTTTTGAAGGGAATGTCTTCACGTCCATGAAATCTTATTTTAAAAATTAAAGATGTTCATTATTTAATTTTTTTTAAATGAAAATGACACTATTTTGAACACTACTGCTGTCACAACTGCAAGTCTGACTTGTATTTTCAACAAGCAAATTGGTATTGTCAGGTAAAACAGGCAAAACCTCGACCTAACCACTCAGTAAATTGGCTGTAACTAAATTTGTCGTAGGCTAGCTAATGTTAGCATGCTCAGGTTAGCTAATGCTAGCATTAACAGAAGTACCCACAACTTTTCTCAGCTTGGAGACTAGTTGACATATTTAAGAAGAGGTCTTGCAGGTGATGAACAAGGTTGGATAGATTTTAGATTTTGAGTATTTTTATACAGAGAAGCAGCTGAATTACTTACGGCGACAGACCATAAATCTATTGGGGTCTCCCCATGCTGGTTTGAATCCTGCCAACAACTTGGCCTGTTTTTAAATACAGCAAAGATCTCACTGGCAGCAGCTAAACTTCCAGCACTGAATCTCAAAGGACATGATTGTGTTTAACTGCAGCTTGAAATTGTAGAATCATGACTGACCCCTCTAAAAAGGAAGCCAACAAGTTTTAAACAAAGGCAATATTTCCCGTCTCAAACCGGGGACCTTTTGCATGTTAGGCAAACATGATAACCACTACGCTACAGAAACTGGTGGCTGGTTCTGGTTCAGGGACGTAACAGAAATCTGTTAAATATTATCATATCATCTAAGGGTCAGATTTCAGAACTTCAAGGATTCAAGGATTCAAGGACTTTATTGGTCACAAACAAAACCATACATAGTATAAGCAAGATAAATAAATCAAGTGTCAAAGTTCATGTCATGCATTTTTATTTTTATTTTTTTAAATCATGCAAAAACTTCTACCTAAACCATGGAACCTTGCAAAATCTCTGGTTTGAATCCTACCGCCTACATTGGACTGTTTTGAAATACAGCAAAGATCCGACTGGCAGCATCTAAACGTCCAGCACTGAATCTCAAAGGACATGATTGTGTTTTACTGCAGCTTCAAAGTGTGGAAAGACGAACCTTCCACGGATGGACTGCAGGAGGAAGCACCAGCAGAACACTCTGTGATCCAAGTTCAAATTTCAATTCAAAACACTCCCACGTTGTCGGCAGGATTCGAACCTGCGCGGGGAGACCCCAATGGATTTCTAGTCCATCGCCTTAACCACTCGGCCACGACAACCCACAGAGTCGAGTCTTTTACATCTAAAACATATACTATTGGGGTGTTTAGAGCGCAGAATGAAATATTAGCACTGTTAGGTTGCTAGCTAATGTTAGTCAATGCTATCCTGAACTGAAGCTAATATTCATACACACCTGCTACTTTTCTCAACTGCGAGACCTGCTGGCAGTTTTAAAAAGACGGTAGACCATCAGTGATGTGTTCCAAGTACGACCGAAACAGAAGTCGGCGAGCTGTGACATCATCACATCAAACTGTGCTGCACCAACAGGACCAAAGCGCTGACTTTCCCTTTTTGCAAGCTCAAAATGTCTCTTGTGAAGTTTCTGAAGATGTTTTTCTTTATTTTTCTTTTTATTCCCTGGACATCATCTTTCCTCCCATAGAAACGCTGTATTTTTGCTGTGTGGTTGTCAACAGGTCAGACGGTGTCAAAATATAGTTCTCCGTTGGTGTTTGGAGGCTCGCTCGTACTGTGGAGGCAGAAGATCTATAAGACCAACATTCAGAAGGCCTATAGCGTTGTGGGGTTTCCTCACAACAGAGTGGGCCTCCCTGGAATTGTGTTTGTAGAGGGTTGCTCTTTTTAGAGCAGTATAGAGAGACAGGAAAGGGGGGAGAAGAATGAGGGAGATTCGAACTCACAACCGCTGCGTTGGGGACTGTAGCCCCTGTTCATGGGTCACCCGCTCAACCAGGTGAGCTATACGGGCGCCCGAGGGTTGCTCTTTTAATTGTTATCCATGGCAACTATCTCCAAAAGGGTTGTTCCAGGAAATGTTTTAAAAAATGTATGTCAATGATGAACAAACCTACCGGTGGAAAAGAACAACCCCACATACATTAACCCAAACCTGAGTACTGACCATATGGTGAGGGTCTGCCTCCATTAGATAACAACTCTGGGGGCGACAAAGAAAGAAAAAGGAGGGTGGCGCGATACCCACCCATTTCCTATATAAGGGGACCGGTTTTGAGACATCCTCAGTCTTTCTAGAGGGCTCAGTTTGTGAGAGTGTTCTGCTTTGCTGAATACTTGAATAAACTTACACTCTGTGCATTTTATCCTTGTCCAAGGCTGATTATTCTTAACTGTTGTGTCCATTCTCATTTGAACTTCTGCTAAACATTTTTGAGTTATCCAAGACATTTTTGCATCCAGAAGGACGACTACAACAGTACAACACCACGTTTCACTGTGGAGCCTTTTTACATCACACAGTGATTTCCAATGAAAGATGGCAAAAACTGTGCCACTTTGTTTGAACACCAAAGTCTGGCTGGAGATGAACAAGGTTGGTGTGAAGGAAAAATCGCTTTCCTCTGTGGAGTTAAAGCTTCTGGAGATGATGCAGAACTTTTACCCTTTAACTCCTTTTCTGACCTCCCCAAGTACAGGTCGTATGACATCAGCCTTTATTATCTATAACTGATGTGTACCAATCTACAAATCTCCTTCTTGA
>NW_007577846.1:660820-661754 GCF_000690725.1 Stegastes partitus | reverse complement strand
TTTTTTTTGCGTTATCCAAGACATTTTACACCCGTCTGCCGACCACGACAGCAGCGAGTTATCTTTTTTTTCCCCTCTTGTCTCGGCTTCTTCATCTTCCGTCAACCTCTGCAAGAATTCCCCAATAAGTTGGTGTCACGGACAGGATCTGAACACGACGACGGTAAGTGCAAATTTGATTTTTGCAAACTGCCATGTCTGAGCTTGACGAGATATTGATAACCTGTAAAATTTAAGATTCATGTGGAACGAGTGTTCATGCCAGCCGACTGCCCAGAGGCCAGCGCAGTGATCGGGTGTTTGTCCGACCCTTTAAAGGGACGGTTCGGACTCGACCTTACGGGACAACGTGTGAGCATTCCACCTTTGGAAAGACGTTCTAAGTAAATTTAAATGTTTATCTCTGGAATTGCAAGACCATTCACTGTCTGACCAGGGTCTGTGGGGGAGTAAGACTCAGAGGGAAATTCCTGAGGCGCTGAATAATTCATCTCAATGGATGACTGTCAAAAGAACATGGAATTTTAAGTAGAAGCTGTGTAAACTAAGTTGTAAATGTGTTTGGGCTCAAACCAGACTGACACATGCAAAGAGCTCTGATGCAGTTGGAATGATGGCAGCGCTGTGTGTCTTTATAGCTGCAGTGTTCTGTTTTTGTTACAGGACGGTTCGAAGGCTTATGCATCAGGCAACGTGACACGGCAGACAGGCAGTTTAAACAATAATAATTTATTGGTACACACAGGAAAAGAAGTACAAAACTCAAGGCGGTTTGCAGGCAGGACAAACTACACCTATTAGTGGTTGGCTGAAACAAAAGAACTAAAGACACGGGCCCGAGCTCGGTGCCACCGAGTCGGGAACCGAGAAACCAAAACTAGACTAAACAGAGGCACAACTAAAGAAGGACACCATAAGGTGCTGATGTTGCACC
>NW_007577846.1:651393-656742 GCF_000690725.1 Stegastes partitus | reverse complement strand
GAAAAAAAGTTAATTTCTCTTCTTTACGGCTGCAGTGACGAGCTACGTTGCTCCGGACTAGCATGGCGAGCTAGCTCACTCCCGTCTTCATTCTCTGAACACTTTGTGAATGAAAATTTGCTTGAACCGGGCGGAAACACAAAAATTTATGTTGCACCTTTGTAATGAACGGCCGGGACCACGTTCAATTTGGTTTTTTTGAAACATTTATTTAGCGAACAATGCCCAAGTTTCTTTCAAGCAAGCGGATGTCCTGTTTTCTACATCGCCTCACATTTGTCTTTTTTTCCTCTCAGGGCCAAAACACAGCGTTCCTTCTCTTAAAGGTGACGTACACATTTCTCTCTACTTAAAGGCTCTCAGAACTGACATTCACAGTATGAATTAAATGAAACATCGGCAACCAACTTATCTTGAATTAATTAGCTGAACGGAAAAACTCATAAATAGAAATAACCCAGTGTGCTACACTGACGAGGTAACTCAAATAGTAAACAGAAAAGGCAAGCAGACAAGAAGCTATCTATTAAGCTAGCGCTACGCACAGACTGGCGGACTTACTTCTGAACTAAGAGATACAGGATATTCAGACAGACTAAAGACTCAGAAGCTAACGCTACATCCAGACAGGCTGACTAAATCCACTATACGGAGTTACGGGACATATGGACTGGCAAACTAAAAAAACGTCTCAAGGCTACATGAGACGGGCTTGAGCACTGACGCTAATGACTGATGCTAAGCTATGAGGCTAGCAAAAACCACACTGGGAGAACCAAACCTGACAGGAGCCGACTGAGTAGAGAGGGGAAGCAGGGAGGAGGATAGGTGGTGCAGAGGGGTTGGCGTTGCCGCGGCTGCGGTGGAGAGGCAGATGGAGACTGGGAGCAGACGCCAGNATTATAAATTATAAAGCCCCAAGGGAGCACACAAATGACCTTTCCAGTAAATCTTATGTTTTGAAATTCAAAGATCTTGTTGATTTTAAAATTGTAATAATGATGAGTAAGATATCCGAGGGGTCGTCACCAGAACCTTTATTAAATTTGTTTTCACTGATCACGGACAGGAACAGCAGAAGGAAAGGAGATTTTCGAGTGCCTTTATCAAGAACTGCACTAAAACAGAGGAGTTTTTCAGTACATGGAGTGAAGCTGTGGAATTAATGTAAAGAGGCAAATCCTATTGCTCAATTAAAATATAGATTTAAGAAAAGTGTGACCGAAAGATACAAAATCCAATAAGTTGGGGGGGAGGAGGAGATTTTTGTTCTGTAAATACTGACTGAAGACCCATCTGTTTGGTTTATGTCTTCTTTGTTATAGGGGCGCGCTCTATAAGACTCGTCTTCCTCGAGCTCCTATTCTGCCATGTTTTCTTGTTGTGATGTACAATACATCCTCATTCTATTTATTCATGTATTTGTCATTCAATTTCACTCAGTTTCTGAATTTGTTTGTTTAATTAAATTAAATCACTTTTCAATTTTTTTTTTACAACTCGAGTACTGATTATGAGTGTACGACATTCTCGTGTATAAAGGATTTGTGAGGAAACTGACCTCCCTGCTTTTGATGAACTTTCAACGCTGTAGACTCAAAACACACATACTCTAACAGATGAGGACTGAAATATTGTTTCGAGTTATTAGTGCTGTTGTGTGAAAGTATTTCATATTTGTAAAACGCCTTGTTAAGAATTGAATTTAATTAAAAGTAGTCCAGGCTAAAAATGCAACAACTCCATGTTAGAACAGTGGTGTAGGTAGAAGATGAATTATGTAAACATTACTTACTCAAAATAAAGTAATTAAAAACTAGTTAATCAATCATGAAAATTAAGCACCTTTATCTGGGTTTTGTAAGTAGATGTGACGGTATTTTGAGTAAAATTTACTATCAAAGACTTAGTACATTTTGCATTGAAAAGAACTTTAGGCTGTTTTCAGGTAAATGGCGCTCCACATGTTTTCAGTGTCCAACCTAATGTGCACAGTGGACTCTTTTTGGAGGATTTTCTCAGTGGAGTTCTTTCCAGTTTCTAATAGGGTTTCATTTCCAGGGTTGTGGTCGTTGTCAGTCAGTGAGGTTCCTAAGTCAGTCCGAACCTCAGTCAGTGTTCTCTCTGTAGGGTCTTGAGTCACTGTACAGTGTGTCTTATGGATCCAGTTGCTCATTCCTCCACCTCTTTGCAGCCTTTCTGCATCTGTGTTGCTCTTATCTTTCCTCACACTCCCTGCTGCTGCCTGCTGCAGAAACTAAGTGAAAGCTGTCTGTGTTGGTGGAGGAGAGACAAAAAGTTCCTTTCTCCTACATTTCTCTTCACCTAATTTACAAATCTCTCTAACCCTTTCTTATTCTCATCTTTTGAAACTTTCTTTAACCACCTTATCATTGTTTTCAACCAGTACCGTCCCCAAAAAGGCAGATTTACACTCTGTCCATCGATCTACAATTTTCTGCAACATTTCAGTGATTATTACACGTATTGTTCAGGGAGGGTGAATGGCGCAGTGCCCGAGTGAAGGACCCAATCAAGAAGCTTCTACACGGAGTCTATTACTCTGTGCGCTTGTCTGTTCACTCGTTTTAATTCACCACCTCAAATAACAGCCTAACTAAAATATCCCCCTTTTATGCTATTCCAATCCCCATGTACACAACTACTTGAGATCTGTGTTAGTGCAGGGATTCTCAGTACAGTCTATACTGTCCGATACGCTGACACATGCACAGTAAAATATCAATCAAGTAGGAAACCACCCCACATTTATGTGAAAAATAACAAACTTAACCCTGTGTCCTCATAAAGATTTTTATCTCTATGATTTTACCGGGGTTTATTTATTTATGATGATTATTATTATGATTGTTTTATTTTTATTTATTTATATATTTATTTTTCAATAGGTACTCGAGTCTTCACAAATTGTTTTTTTTAAAATTTTTTATAAACACTTAACCGCTCAACGGGAGTCTTCTATATTCATTGGGCCAATCCCCGGAATCCTTTTTTTTTTTTTTTCATTTCACTTTACATGTGACCATTTCAGTAAAAAATATCAAACAATTATTAATCATTCCCCAAAAGAAAACGACTATGCTTTTAGTGATCAGAGATTAATCTTATTCAGACAATTTCTTTTGGGATGTCCAATGTGCAGAAATTTCAAGTCCGCCAATCGACTCCGGCACTCCTCAATCGGACGTGGTCTCAGAGTCAACCAATCCGGGTCACGGCACCAAAATTGTTAGACCCGATTCTTTAGTTGGAAGCCCAAGAA
Organism: Stegastes partitus; assembly: GCF_000690725.1. NCBI lineage: Eukaryota > Metazoa > Chordata > Actinopteri > Pomacentridae > Stegastes > Stegastes partitus. The sequence goes on along the minus strand of NW_007577846.1, from coordinate 653,459 downwards.
CAAGCCGGAGAAATCTTCAGTTCTCAGTTGTATCATTTATTTATTTCAGTCACAGGTAAAGTGAGGCAGCGCTGGAATTCAGAGGGACAGAGAGGAATCTCATGTCCAGCTGAACTGAGNGCAGGGCAGGGGCTGAGGCTGCAGGGACATGACAGTTTTGTTGTGTGTGCATGAATAAAACAGAAGAGAGTGATTGAGAGAAGCATGGGTGGTCATCAGTCCGAAGCAGGAGAGGCTCAGTGGCAAAATGTAGTGGCTAAAAATGCAGCTACTAAAACATCTGCCTCACAGCAACAAAAATCTAAACACAATTTGAATTAAAATCAGATGCCTCAGGGGTCAGGGTGAAACCTCACCCCTCGAGAAAAACAAATGCAAACGATCCAAACTCAGGCCCCTGTCGTGAATACTGTAGCATCAAAACACCGGCAGGGCAAGCAAAAGGTTGGTATGTATCACCGTTAACCTCTTCAATGTACGCTTGGACACGAGGAGAATGGTCACATCTGGGCAGCGTAGCATCAAAGTCAAACAGACGCCCTCGTTGGTGATCCAACGAGGGACCATGAGTGAGAGTGTAAACATTTGGATGGAGTGTGCCGAGGAGAAAAGCAGCCGGAGCAAGAGTGAAAAGAGTTGTGATTGGCTGGATGATGGGTGGAAGAGGGTGATTCCAAAGAAGCTGCATGAGACTGGGAGGTGAACAAGCGTGCTGAACAGCTGAATGTTCCTGATGTGATCACCCTGCAGCAGTAAAGGCAATGTGTTGGCTGATCAGAGCTGCAGAGATAGTAGTGAGAGATTACCTGCCAATGATGTGTTTAAAAGTAAACAGAGAAACCAAAGGTGAAGACGCAAAACAGACAAAACGAGAGAAAGTTGAAGAAGAGCTAGAAGCACAGACGAGGAGTTAATGATCATCGCTCTTATTCAGGAGCAGCTCAGAATGAGAGATGGAAGCAGAAGCTCCATCAGCGTCAGGAGGAGAGCTGGAAAAGGAGGAGAAGGGTGAGAGATCTGAATTTAGATCTGAGAGGGAAGAAGGATTCAGACTCAGAAGGTGAAAGCGTGAAAATGTTTTTGTGATTTTTTTTATGCAGAAAAGTGGTTCCATCACTTCTCCATTACTGAATCACATAGCCTTGTCAATAGTCCAAAAGAACTATGCATTCGTTGCTGGGTGAGATGTTTTTAGACTTTGAAGGTCTGAATAAACAGAGCTTGGCTGAGGGACTAGATTTAACTCTTTATGGAGAAATACTATATATGTGTGTGTGTGTGTGTGTGTGTGTGTGTGTGTGTGTGTGTGTGTGTGTGCTTGGGGTCTGAAAAACTAAAAATATGCCCATTTTACCAAATAATATTTTCCAGTCATTTCTGCAGCATGTAAATGAGCTGCACTACAAAGCACACGTGGGTCTGCTGGCTTTGGGTGTGTCCTCACGCTAAGTTTCACTTCTGTTTCCATGTTAGACTCTGAACTGTGTCGGCAGAGACGAGGCGCCATTCCTCCTTGAAGCAGCAGAGTGTCAAGACTTGTTCCTCGCAGCAGAGACTTTTCATTTATCTTTTTCATTAACACCCTCATCTAAACATGCCAATGCAGACACGGAAAAACAGGAGAAGACGTGATGAACATTATGTCAACGGTCGACACTTAAACCTGGATGATTTGAAACAGGAAGCTCGACATTTGGGAAACCGGTACCTTCAAATCAAAAACATCCCAGATTACCCCCAGCCAGAGTTCCATGTTTCTCATCTGAAACATGACACAGACCGAAAGGGGTTACGTGGCATCTGGACGGACAAAGGCTTCAGGGTTCCACACAACGGCTTCAGGGATCCACACGGAGGCATCCTGCAGTGGTGGAGTCTGGCTGTGGGTCCTGCCGAGGTGAAGGCAGCTGAGACGAGGCTCCTGCAGCAGAAATTCTCCGACCTTACGGATGACCAGGCCGCCATGCATCCCAGCTTCCTCTATAAGTTTACCACCTCTCCAGCCTTCTCAGAGAAGTCCAGGCTGGGCTCGTACCGCTTCACCTTCCCCCTGGAGGAGGTGCTGA
>NW_007577846.1:637141-645958 GCF_000690725.1 Stegastes partitus | reverse complement strand
AGACACACCGGTAAGACCTACAAACGGATAAATGTAATGGACTGAACTAAAAGAGCCAAAACCAGAACACCAATAGAAGGAGGATCTACCGACTGTGTGAAAATATACTCACTTTCTGAAAACTGCTTTCACTTCGGTTGTGTAGTTGATTATAGTGTCGTTTGTTGCTTTTTGACTTTCTCGTCAGGTATGAGCTGGTGGAAAGACCTGAAATGAAACAGATGGACGCTCTACAGCTTGATGGGAAAGTGTTTTATATTTGGGATAATGTCGCCATCGCCCTGCATGTGGACAAACAGGTATCTTCACTGCTTTCTCTATGTAGACATCTCAGGCATTTCGTGTTAAAAAAGAAAACTGATGCACTGCTACCTATAGTTCATGTCATCAGATGCATTACCAAAAGTTCAGGGTTTCACTAAATTTTGTGTTGTTCTGCTTTAATTCTTTTTCAGGTGCTTAAGTTTGATGATGGTAAACTGAGAGAGAATCTCAGGTTCTGCCACCAAGATGAACCATCAGTCGGGACTTTCGATAGTTTCAACGATGCGAAAGACCAGGTTAAACTTTGGTGGCCGGACTGTGACTCTCCACTGAAAAAGGAGTGTTCGCTAGAGCAGCGTTTCACAGGTATTACAGCTGCAAGTCACTGTGTTGCCCCGACTTCACCAGCCTTTTTACACTGGAGGTGGGAGTTGAAGACCCCACAGATAGGGGCCTCCGTCAGACATTCCCAGTTCAACCTCACTACATGCTTTGGTTTTCTAGGTCTGTCTGACAGCCTTCCTCACGTTAGAATAGAATAAAACTTTATTGATCCCTTCGGTGTAAAACCTCAGGGAAATTGTTAACTTGTTAGATCCAACAAATCACTAGATGATGATCAGTTGAAAGCTCTGCTCCTCTCATCACATGTCCCTGTGGACAGGTCTGATGGTACGACTTGAAAGTCAATCATCGACTGTTGGCCTGAGGTGCTCCGGTATCAGGTGTACTTAGGAGCCACGTTTTGCTCAAACAAGGCGTTCGTTATGGCCAAGCTATGTCTAGTACAGAAGTCCAATAACAGAACACCAGTTGGGTTCAGATCAGTATCCCCACATCTCAGCCTCTCATCCTAGGCCTGTCTGGAAAAGAATCAAACCCCTCCCAAGGAGCCCAAGTGTATCTAGTCGGCACTGCTCCTCCTCCAGCACCAGCTCAGGTTCCTCTTCCATCAGTGAAGTAACGTTCCATATCCCCACAACCATTCTATGCCACCAGGGGGAGGTATGCCTGGTTGGCATAACACCCGAACCCAGTTTTCAGCTCTGCAGGCAGTGGGCCCAATGGGTGGTGGCTTCATGTTGCCATTTTCAGGCTGTGCCCCACTGAATCCCACAGGGCAGAAGTCAGCCACCAGACACTTACTGGCAAGCTCTCCTCGTCCCCAGGAGGGGACCCTGGTTTCCCTATTCTGGACGAGGTGGCAGCTCTCCTTTTTCTTGCTTTCATTGGGATGATGTAAATTGCTCTTTTTCTGGTCCCTCCAACAGGACCAATTTACCTTGGGAGTAGGGATGGTATCGTTAAGATTACAACAGTACCACTACTCTTACCGCGCTGCATGGTGGCTCGGTGTTTAGCACCGTTGCCTCAAATCTAGAAGATATCTGGTTCACGGCCCAGTGAGGACGCCTGGGGTCTTTCTGCGTGGAGTTTGCATGTTCTCCCCATGCAGCGTGGGTTCTCACTGGGTTCTTCCCACAGTCCAAAAACAACTGGTGACTCTAAATTTGTCCGTGTTGATAAAACCTATTTCACTCTTCACCTTTGAGTTTAAAATGAATGCAGAACTTTGACAGCACTTATACTGTGTGATTTTAATAGTTTTAGCAAAGAAAGCAGTTTAAGTACTTCTTCTACCACTAACACCAACATTCAGTCGGTGAAACAGTGAGAATAAAGTAAGACAGAGTTTGTCTGCAGCCCTCAAATCACGAAACCAATGCTGCTTTGTGCTCTGAAAGTAAAACTGAAATTATGAGTAACCAGTGATCAGGTGATGCTCTGAAAATCATACAGAACTGTTCACGTTGGAGTTTATTGATCCTCTGGTATTTAGAAATTTGCCCCAGGGCTCGATTAATACCAGGGCTCGGTACCCATCCATACTTGGGAGACCCTACCAGGGGCTATTGTCCCCTACAGCCTAGCTTTCAGCATCACAGGGACACGCAAACCCCTCCACCACGATAAGGTAGCCATTTTGTCCTTGTTTCCTTAAATGTCTACAACTGAGGCAAAGAGTTCAAAGTCAGCATGACCCCCAGAGAGACAACAGAACACTACTTCAAAATTCAGCGAAGAGGAAATGAAGCCGAATGATCCTTTAATGTCTTCATTTTTTTCTTTTAACAGTATATTTGATGTTGTGTGTCTCTGTGTTCCTTTGCCAGACCTCAGACTGGTTCTTGTTGGGAGGACTGGATCAGGGAAGAGCTCCAGTGGGAACATCATACTGGGAACAGACGCCTTCAGTGCTGGTGGTGCTGCTGCAGGTAACACTGGATGTTTACTCCATATGGAGCTACCCCTTTTTTCCAGTATTGGTAACACCTTTGTGTGCTTGTAAAAATGTTGCTTCCACATTTCATGGAAGTTAAACTTTTAAGTTGTATTATTTATGGTTTATGGCATTCTGACTGTGTCATTCTGCACAGAAGACATTTTATGAGTTCTCTCTGCTTCTTCATGGTTGTTCTGGTTTCACAGAGGTGCAGGACTTTATATTGCAGTAAAAATAAAAAGCTCACGATGAAGAAAAATGTGACGGGAGCAAATTAAAAAATACCCAGAAACTGCTTGGAGTTCAGAGGATTGAATAAGATTGTATTAAAATTTTGCATGAAAACTGTGCTTCTTCTCCTCAGAGAATGCTCAGTGTTGTCTGCAGATGAAGAAGGTGTTTGACTGGGAGGTGACCGTCGTCGACACTCCTGGACTCTCAGAAGCACCTGAAGTGAAGACGGAGATCTCCGACATGTTGGCCCCGGAGCCCCACACCTTCCTGCTGGTCATCAAGGTGAGGACCCACATTGATGAAGAACGAGACACCGTGAGGCAGATGGAGGAGATCTTTGGAAGGAACGTCTGGTGGCATACCATCGTAGTCCTCACCTACGATGACCAGTCTGAGACAGATGTCCAGATGCTAAACAGAACCAAAACCAGACTGCAAAAGATCCTGCCCCGGAGCGTGAAAGACAGATGTTACGTCCTCAACAACAACCGCAACTCCAGCAACTCCCAGCAGGTGTTTGATCTGCTGGAGGCTGTGGCCACGCTTGTGGCTCCGACCAGACAACAAGGCAGGTCGTCTTCTTACCGTCGCAGATTTAGACTGCGGGGAGGCAATAAGTCTCCATCACCCACCACTCTGATTCTCGGCGATTCAATCATTGAGAATGTTCGTGTCTACCAGGCAGAAATACACAGTATCCCTGGAGCCACAGTTTCCATGATACAGAATAAACTCCAGGATCTGCTGCCTTCCCTGAAACCATCCATCGAGAGAGTCATTATTCACGTGGGAGCAATTGACATTCTCCGTCAACAATCGGAGGTGACCAAAGCTGACTTCCGCCTCCTTTTGAGATTTTTACAACCATGTGGGAAAACAGTTTTCATCTCAGGTCCCATTCCTACAATGAAACGCGACGAGGATCTGTTCTCCAGAACCCTCAGCCTCCACGAGTGGCTCCAGTCGGTGTGCAGGGAGCAGGGTTTGAGATACATCAAGAATTTTGACCTGTTCTGGAAACGCAGGTGTTTCTTTGCTGAAAATGGATTCAATCTAAACAGAAGTGGCTCAGAGAAGCTAGCTGCTAACATAGAGCGCGCTATACAGTCTAGTGCACGTGGCTGACTGTTTACACTGACATCCCCCTGCGGTCCTCTTCACAGAGCTTATGCGTTAGCTCAGGGTGGAGTCAGGGCGTAGTCAGGGAGTCACAAGGCTCTTTCTGTCTAATCATTCACTGCTTAAGTCCAGCCCACCCATTAGCGGCTTTATAACCGAGGCGGAGTTCATTCATTCTGCCTGCTCCATGCTCACCACATCACTGCCACACCAGCACCTACAGATTGACAAATCTCCTCCTCCTCTCCAACCACCTCCCTTTTAAAAGTTCAGTTTCATAACCCCGGTTGTTTCCCATATTGCGGGACTGTAGGATACAGATGGTTCATTGTTGTACCTTGGAACTATGTAAATTGGATTTTATAAAGTGAGGACCATTACGTTGGTCTCCTTGTTCTTGTGTTCACACTGTATCATTTGAACATTGTCGGGGGTTTGTGATCTCAGGGATTTTCTGTGTCATGCTTGCTCAGATTGTTCCAGAGCATCACGAGAGCAGAGTCACTGCCAAAATCAAATACATGTGATCCCAAACAAATGGTCAGTCTGACAAAGTGTCCTGTCTGAATTCTTCTCCAGTCACACTTCAGGCTACTGTTTCTACAGTTTCGAACATTTGCGCCCCCTGCTGACCGCCCCCAGCAACAATACCAACACCTGTTATCTCCCAATTACAGCTGTTGTCCTGAATACTTTCAAAACAAGCATAATCTCCATTACATGAAGTACATCGGAGTCCTACCACCACTCATTTTATTTAATCTCTTTTTTATTTAACTATTCATTTATGTATTTGAGTGTTCTGAATTTCTTTAATTAGGGTCCGAGCACACCAGTGCAAGGACCCTATTGTAACCGTTGTGATTATTATTATTATTTTTTATTTTTTATTAATTATTAATTATTTATTATTATTATTTTACCGACTTTTGAAACGCGATTTTGAGGGCCTAAAACTCACCAAAATCACCACGCACATCAGGACTGGCGAAAAATTTGATATTTTAAGGGACTTGGACACGTCACTGCCAAAATGGCTCCACAGCGCCACCTTGAAAATTTCAATGAAGTCCTATCNTGACCCTCGCATACCCTTGACCGTCTTCTGATGGCGTTGCATCCAATTCGTCCCCCCTGGATTCCAAGACTTGCTCTTCAGAATCCGAGTCCTGACTCTGACTCCTCCCCTGATCCTGGGAATCCTCCTCCAGATTTCTGGATTCATCCATCTGATCATCACCTGAAGTGACAGCAACCTTCTCTTGTAGCTGGCTCTGTTCTCTCCAAGAGGGCCGGCTCCTGGGCTGGAAGACTGGAGCATGTGGGTTGTAACGAGCAATTTTGTCCCCGTCCAGGCATCCAAACAGCATACTCCTCTTCACTTGAACTTTCAGAACTATCCACAGCAGTCTGGATCTTTGCTCTTGATTTCTGAATGTCTTTTCTCACCTGCTTGGCATCTTCAGCTGTCCCTTTTAGGTGTTCAGTGTTCTGTTCTTCAGCAAGGTAGGGGCAAGGTAACAGAAGATTTCTGTGTAGGACTCTGTCTCTACCCTCCTCATCCAATGGTTTCACCACATAAACTGGACCATTTGCTCCCCGCCTCTCTTTAACCACATGCACTTTGTTCTCCCAGAAAGCGCGTATTTTTCCTGGTCCTCCTCTTTCTGACAGATTACGAATAAGGACATGATCTCCAGGTTCAAGAACTGAGCTCCATGTCCTCTGATTGTAGTGTTTTTGCCCTCGCTCCTGAGCTTTTCTCATGTTTTTCTGTGCAGTGCTGTACGCTTCCTGCATTGATGCTTGCCACTTCTCAGCATATCCTGCAGGAGACTCTGCAGCAGGGCTTTCTCTGGGAAACATGAGGTCAATGGGTAAGGAAGGCTTCCTTCCAAAAAGCAGGAAAAAAGGTGAAAAGCCAGTTGACTCGTGAACAGTACAGTTATATGCATGAACCACTTTGTTCAAATAGTCCTTCCAGTTTGGTTTTTGAGTCTCTTCCAGCGTCCGAAGCATACTCAGCAGAGTTCTGTTAAACCGCTCTGCTGGGTTAGCCTGGGGATGGCATGGGGTTGTCCTTGAATGCTGCACTCCGCTGTAGCTTTGCAGTTTCCGAAACAACTCATTCTCAAATTCCCGCCCCTGATCATGGTGGACTTTGGCTGGGAATCCAAATCTCAGAATGAAGTCATCAAAGATTTTGCGTGCAGCTGTTTTGCCAGACTTGTTTGATGTTGCATAAGCCTGTGCAAACTTTGTAAAGTGGTCTACTATTACAAGAATGTATTCCACTCCACCTCTGCTTCTCTCCAGATGCAGATAATCTATGGAGATCATTTCAAAAGGTGCCGACGTAGTTATGCTTTGCAAAGGTGCTTTTGTTTTCCTGTTTGGTCTTTTCTGTTTCAAACAACGGCACACTTTGGTGACGTAGTGTTTCAGCTCTTCTCTCATATTTGGCCAAAAGAACCTCTCTCGGGCCGAAGATATCATCCTGTCAGCCCCCAGATGCCCCATTTCCTCATGCAGCTGCTTATAAATCAGTGGCTTCAACTTCTCAGAGACCACAAGCTGAGTGTGGGCGTTCGTTTTTCGCCACAGGATCCCATCCTTATCCAGATGAAGATGAGACCACTCCCTCAGGAAGCGCTTCACTGGTGTTGGCTCTCTGATCCTGTCCTTAAGATATTCATGGTGTTGTTTTAGAGTGATTACTCTGCTTATCACAACATCTTCCCTCTGATTTGCGTGGATATCTCTGACTGGTATTGGTTGAACTGTTTCCTCACATGTGGTGGTCAACTCGGGTAATGCGTCCACATTGCAGGTGATGGCTGAGATCCAGTCAGTGTCTCCCCTGTTCTGGGCTGTCAGTCCCTCTTTGACTGCTGTGATGTCATTGGGTTTACACTCCTCTGTGCATTCTGTCATTACAGCCTCTATTTCAGCTGGTCGGCGGGATAAGAAGTCTGCATCACGGTTGACAGCTCCTGGTCTGTACTTTAGAGTAAAGCAGAAATCTGCTAACTCTGATACCCAACGGTGACCCACAGCATTTAGTTTGGCTGTTTTCATCACATATGTCAGAGGGTTGTTGTCGCTGTATACTACAAAGTGAGGAGCATGGAAAAGATCATCACGGAACCGCTCAGTCACAGCCCACTTGAGAGCTAAAAATTCCAATTTCCCTGAATGGAGCTTGTAATTTTTCTCTGCCGGCGTGAGTGTTCGTGATCCGTATCCTATCACCCTCAGTGCCCCTTCGTGACGCTGATATAAGACAGCCCCAAGACCCTCCTCAGATGCATCAACATGAAGCACAAATGGTTTTTCAAGATCTGGGTACGCCATTATTGGGGGGTCTGACAGTGTGTCTACCAGTCTCTCCAAGACTTCCTGGTGTAATGCTGTCCATTCAATGGGCTGAGATGGGGGAAGCTGGGGAGAATGGTGCCCTCTGCCTTTTTTTTTTCCTCTTTTGTGTCTCAGTTTTTGGGCGGGACAGCAATTCATAAAGCGGCTTAGCGATCCTCGAAAAATCCGCAATGAATGATCTGTAATAGCCCAGAAAACTGACAAGGGATCTAACTTCTTTAACTGTCTTTGGTTTGATTTTTTTCAGCGCCTGGACAGCTTGTACCTCTTTTGGGTTCATCCGGTATCCCTCCTCGGAGATGATGCGACCAACATAACACACCTCTCTTTTGAAGAGGTCACATTTCTTTGGTCTGAGTTTTATCCCACAGTTTTTTTTGCTTCTGCAACACCTTTCTCACGTTGTCCAGGTGGCTGTCAAAGTCCTGACTGAAAACCAAAACATCATCAAGATAGGGTACACACACCTCATCCCTCAGGTCTCCATGGCAGCCCTCCATGTAGCGCTGGAAAGCTGCTGGGGCATTTGTCAGTCCAAAAGGGATTCTGAGCCACTCGTATAATCCCCAGGGTGTAATGAAAGCGGTGCATGCTCGACTTTCCTCACTGACAAGGCCCTGGTGATAAGCTTTTCCTTGATCGAGCACGGTAAACCAAGAGTTTCCTCCCAGATTCTCCAAGATTTCTTGAATTCTTGGGATGGGGTGCCGATCAGGATACGTCTTTTCATTTAGCTGTCGGTAGTCAACACAGAGTCGGATAGAGGAGTCTTTTTTTTCTCACAACCACTATTGGAGATGAGTAGGAGGATGTTGATTTTTGGATCCATCCTCTGCTGAGTAGATCTTGTATGTCCTTTTTCACCTCTTGATAAAGGTGACGAGGGGTGGCATTGTATGTTTTTGTAACTGGGATGTCATCCTTGAGACGTATTGTCATCTGAAGATCAGGAATACATCCGGTGTCCCAGTCATCCTGAGCAAAAACCTCACTCTCCTCCCTCAGCATCTGTCTCACTTTTTGCTGCTGTTCTGTTGTTAAATGGGAGAGGTCAACCGGTGGATCCCAGAGTTTTCCATTGGATGTTGTTCCATCACACATCTCCTCTGGTGTACTCTGGCAGGATCTCTCTTGGTCATTTTCTTTTTGTGGCTTAGATGGTGCTAGCATGGCTTCTTCCTCAACATCCTTGACAGAATCTACAGCATGTAGCCAGCCAAGAATGGTTCTGTTTTGCAGTCTAATATCATTTTCTGTGTTGTTTTCGACCACCACTGAAATAGCTGCTTTGTTTTGACTGGATAACTGTATCAATTGCTGTTTTACTTGTAGTCCAGCTGGCCAAGGTGTTTCTTCATTTGGTTCCAAAATTGCGTACTGTTCATTCAATATGCTTTTGTTAAGTTTCGCACAGACCACTTTTACCATCTTCTGCTTTGGAATGATCACATCTTGTCTTCCCAGCCTTGCCATTTGACTCTTTGAGGTGCCTCTCTGCTCTTTCAACACTGAATATACAGCTCTTGCCTTTTTGTGTC
>NW_007577846.1:631800-636376 GCF_000690725.1 Stegastes partitus | reverse complement strand
GTAACTCGGCCACACTTGCTCCGATCTGCCCCAAACTCGACATGCCGGATCACAGTCCTGCCCGGAGCAGGTTTGCCCCACACCCCGACGTGCGCGAAGGCCGACAAGCGTAGGGCGAGGACCCGTCCATCGCCGCTTGCGGCTTTAAATTGTATTGCAGCCCACATTCAAGTATCTTCAGCATAATTAATTTTATTCATAAAGCAATTTGCCAGCACTGACATTTTGATTTGACTCTTAACTGTATATATTTTGGGTTTGTGTGTTTGTTACCACTTTAATTTATAGAAATAATTTATCCATTCATTTTGTTTGTATTAGTGGAAATTTTGTGTATCTTTGTAGTTATTTTGTTTTTGAGAATTACTGCGAATAAGTAGTAATGTGTATGAAATACACACAGATAAATATCTCCATGTACACCATGTGTTAGGTTTGAATATCTATTTGTTCATGGCTTATATATACTTTGCAAAATAAAGTGTTTTTAAAAATTGCACGTCAACCCACTTTTAAGTGTTTTTTATGTCTTTTTAAATTTTAGGCTGTTTGAATGACAATGTCTCAGAAACTAGTAACAATAAAAGACTGAAGGTTTCACTGTTATTTCTGTTATTCCATTTTTTTTATTATAAAATCATTCTCACATTCAAATACAGACAAAGGAAGCGTTTTGATAGTGTTCTATGACTCCTGGTTTGACTTAGCCAAGAGTGAGTCCCATCACATAGTTCACTTATACAATAACAGAGGTCATTTTTAAGCTGCCGATTCTTATTTGTATGGCTTAGGTAAAACAAAAGCTTTCAAAATGTTTCTATTTCATTAAAGTTCATGGTGTGCAACCATTTTGCAGCATTTTCTGTCTGTTGCTATGCCATTGTTACCGAATTGGTGCGTTATAATGAAAAAAAAATGTACGCGGGTACCTTGTGGTGGGCAAAGTATTTGTTTTTATGTAAGCAATTAAATATCATTGGTTCTATTTCATTAAAGTGTATGGTGTGTAAGCATTTTGTGGCATTTTCTGTCTGTTGCTGTCATAATTACAGAATCAACGCATTATAATGAAAAAAAACTGAAGCGGGTAACCTGCGGTGGGAGACAAGTTTGCAGTCCTCCTGTAAAATAATTTAGTGAGTGCCCGAAGATTTTATTGCAGATAATGTTAGTATGAAGTCCCACCTTTTAGACGGTATGTTCAGTTTTTTGAAGCATGCTTGGGCATTGGAGATATTTTGGCCTAAACTTTGGGTATTTTAACAGTTTTCACTGTTGGGTGAGAGAGGCGGTCTTGGCTGACATGATTTGTGTGATGAAACTCGTCGTAGGAGAACGAAACGTTGACAATAGATTGTCCTTGGGTAGGATAACATTCACTAAAAATATGAAAAGATTTGGTTGAATTCTTACAGCAGTAGAGCTTTCTACTTCTGACCATTTTTTAGGCGATTTTTGGTCATTTTGGAAAAAAACAAAACAAGGAGGGGTGGTGAAATCCCCCCAGTTTGACCAAATTTCCTTAAACTTAGACGGAAGTAGTTTTGGGTGGAGCCCTTCAAACTGGCAAAGTTTCATTGAAATCGGTGAGATGGCTTGTGCCACCCCCGCCTGGTCCTATCGTGGATGCACTCTTAAATACTTAGGTATGACAATCACACTGGACCTGTCTTGGTCACTTCACATAAAGTCCACTGTGCAGAAGGCCAGACAGCGTCTCTTCTACCTCAGACATCTGAGAGACTTCAAGCTTCCGCTCACAGTCCTCAGGAACTTTTACACCTGCACCACTGAGAGCATCCTGTGCGGGAGCATCACCACCTGGATGGGCAGCTGCACCAAGCAGGACCTCTCTGCTATCAAAAGGATGGTCCGTTCAGCTGAGCGGACTATCAGATCCACCCTCCCCAACCTGCAGGACATTTACACCCAACGATGCAGGTCAAGAACTGTGAAGATCCTGAAGCAGCTTAGCCATCCTGGAAACTCCCTTTTCTCCCTGCTGCTGTCAGGCCGACGCTATCGTCGCCTAAAGACTGCCACTGAGAGAAGAGTTTCTTCCCTCAGGCCATCCGTTTGCTCAAGTCTGAGCTTTAAACTCGACTGTGCAATACACACCTGTACCTTTTGTAACACAACAGTGTTCCTATTTGCTTTCTTGAACATTTATTTTTTGTATTGAAACTGGATGCTGGTACAAAACACATTTCACTGCACATTGCATCATGTATAACTGTGTATGTGACAAATAATGACATGACTGCTGTCTTTGGCTCCACCTAGTGGAGCACTTTTGGTATTGCTTCATCTTTTCTTCTGCAACAAGCCAGAGGGACAGTGACCAGGTGTTGTGAATTGCAATCAGCCGATTGCTTCAGCTGCGGCGAGGCGTGGCCCGCCATTCACTCTCAGACCTGCATCCAGTATTTAAGATGCCAGCAAGCCACAAGTCGGCGCCAGATCGTTGTAAAATCCATGTTAGCTTTGCTCTCGTCTTTATGCTCTCCTTGCTGCCTTGATTCCTGTTCTTACTTCATTCTCCTGTGCTTGAGTTTCAGCGTGTTCGCTTTCAACCTGTGATCCACTCTTCATTCCTGATTCCCCACTGTTGGATTCCTCTAGCTCCAGCCCTCCATATCCTCTGTGTCCCTCTGCTGAAGTCATCTGGTCCACCTCCGGCTCCCGCTCACTAGTTTCTCGTGTTGTCATAAGCCTCATCTCTCGCCTACTCAATTAGTAGTATTTGGTAGATTTGTATTTGTTGCAGTAGGTTTTTGATTTAGTCATAAGTATAGTTGGTCGTCCTTTAGAGGATGTTTTGTAATATTTCTAGCCGTATCTGTTAGCAGCAGCTTATTTCGCCGGTTTGTTTGGGAACCTTAGTTTGTCTTTTGAATCATTGTTTGTACAATAAATTGTGTTTGATTGATCCTACGTCTTTGTGGTCGAGTCTTTTGTCTGCGCCTGAGCCTTTGTTCAGCAAACCGTGACAAATAAAGTTTATCTCGATCATATCTTTATACATTTTTCTGACTGACAAAGGCAGTTGGTATGAAGTCAGCACTGTAAAGGCCATCATTAAGCACAAATACCACACAGGCTTGTTCAAGTGCCATTTAAACAGTACTGTTGTTCATGTCCCAAACTGAACTATCTGCATCCTAAAATAACACCTCAGAAACAATAAGTCTCCTGACTGAGCAGTAACTAGACACACTACAGATGACGACGACTTCATATTCTGTCGGCTGGTAAGTGTGTTTACATTGATAATACAGTTACATACCTCCAAAACGAAGCAAAAGATCAAAACCTTGCGAGTGTTGTGAGTTTTTCAGCGGGGTCTGTGGGTGTATGAATGTCAGAGCAGTAAGCTGTCCAAGTCAAATTTGTTCAATGAGAGTTGAGTCTGTTCTCCCACAGGATCCCATTGATTTCAGAATCAACAATGACACATAACACAAGAAGTCAGCACACATCTTAACATGACTTACATTAGCCATGTTCCTGTACGAAAGTTAAATAATAGCTATACTGTGCAATTCTGGAGAAATCTGAGGCTTGTAGACTTGCGTACTAGAAGGAGGAAGCTGGTACAGGTGCTGGGATGTTGTGATTTTAAGGCACCCGCTCTGCCAACGGAGCCACAGTCAATGGAAGCTGGAGAAAAGTTGTAAGTAGTCATAACTACCATTAGTTTCTTAAACCGAACATGCTAACATCAGCTAGCCTACAACGAACTCCTTTACGACCAGTTTACTTCAGTTATTAGTGAGAAGTTTCACCTGTTTTATCTGGAAATGTCAATCTGGTTGTTGTAGATGTGTCAGACTTTAGAAATGTTGCTTTCTGCTATAACAGTACTGATAAAAATAATGTTGAAATTAGTCAGATGTCATAGATTTTACCTCACTGTTTCCTGTGCTAGTTTGACAGAACATGTAATCCTTAGTTTGTCCCTGAAAGGATTTCCTCATGACCTGGGGCCTCATTTATCATCAGTGCGTAGAAAAGGTTCTAAATTCTGTCGTACGCGTGAAATTTAGAGTGTACGTAAGTATAAAAAAATTTGTGTTTATCAAACGTACGCACATCAGTGTTGATAAATCCCACTTGTTCTTAACCTCCGTGCTCGTGCATGTTGCCTTCAGGAACGCCTCCAGTTAACCATATAAGGCAACAACATGCCTCTTTATAAAGCAAGTGAAGATTTATTTTTTCCTCACCTGTCATCATCATCATCGCGGCAAACAGACGAAAAAGAGGAACTGGTGCGTGAAGTGTTGCGATAAGCAGCAAAAGGGAAAATGCTGCATGGGACAAGATAACCACCGCGGTTATTTCTGTTGGGTCAGAGGAGAGATCACTGGCAGAAATTTTAAAAAAGCAGTTTGATGTTAAGCTCAGTGCCAAAAAACATGTTACAGCCCATAAAAGAGAAATGGCTGCAACTGGAGGAGGATGAGTTAATACCGGATGTTCACCCAGTGGATAGCCCTGATCACTACAGATGACATGTTTTATTAACCAAACTAAGTCCAGCTAAAACATTTCCACACTCTGTGACACTCACCAA
>NW_007577846.1:617782-626680 GCF_000690725.1 Stegastes partitus | reverse complement strand
ACAGACTGAGGACGATGTGTTTGAGGATCATAGAAACATCTTGTCACCTTCAGCTGCAGGACGAAGCGCTGTGAGGTGTCATGAAGCAGTTTGAAGTCTTCTGTGAGTTGTGGAGTTGATCATTGTTGCTTTTCCATCAGGTGTAAGCTGATCTGCAGACCTGAAATAAACCAAATGGACGTTGAGTTGCTTCCTCGGAGAAAAACAGTGTTTTATATTTGGGATAACGTCGCCATCGCCCTGCATGTGGACAAACAGGTATCTTCACTGCTTATTCTCTGCAGACAGCTGCAGCCTCTAATGTTAAAGAAGGAAACCGATGAACTGTTTCCTCCAACATCATGTCATTAGATCATTAATGATTTTGTTTTGTTCTTTTTCATTTTCAGGTGCTGAAGTTTGATGCTGATCAACTGAGAAAGAACCTCAAGTTCTGCCCTCGAGGCGCAGCAGCAATCGGGACTTTCGATAATTTCAAGGAAGCTGAAAACCAGGTTAAGCGCTTGTGGCCGGACTGTGACTCCCCACTGGAGAAAGACTGTCCACTCACGCAGCGTTTCATAGGTATCACAGCTGCAACTCACTGAGTCGAACTGACTTCCCGATCAGCAGCTTTCCTTTGACCAGGCTGCAATGAAAACACGATCCTGCAGTGTTGGTATCTGGTCAATGGTCTGGCGTCGTGTAATAGTCTGCATGTGGTTTTTATTGTCGTATTGTATTGTATTGTATTGTATTATATAGTATTGTATGAGTTGCATGTGGACCAATTCCTGCCCCGGGTGTGTTTGCTCAGGTGATTATCTACTCGCATCTCACACACAGGCCCTGCTCACGCTCACCTGGGGAAGAAGAAAGGAAAAGAGACAGGAGGGGGAAAGGAGAGACAGCTGCTAAGCAGAGCTAGAAGCGATTGGCATGACGCGATCAGCATGTATCTGCACTGAGTAACCATGACAACAGACATGTAGACGTCAACAAGCAAACAGCTAATTTATTACTGAAATGATTTAGGATGATCACATTCGCTGAGCAGCTTGCTAATCTGAAATTTTATGATCATTACAGTATTTACAGTAATTTTGGATATTTTTTGAGTCCTTCTTGGAGAATTTTTACTCATTTTGGGAAAATGTTTGAGCCATTTCGAGTCATTTTGTAAAAATATTTTGGGTCAATACAGGCAATTTTTGATTTGTTTCGGACAGTTGAAGTCATTTATATACATTTTGAGTAATTTTGTGACATTTTTTTGTCATTTAGGACGTAGTCTTATTGGACAGGTTATGAGTTATTTAAAAAACAAACAAAAAAACAACAACCTGTGAGTCAGTTTTAGAAAGTTATGAGTCACTTGGACACATTTTAAATTATTTTTTGAACATCTTTGAATCATATTGGACTAATTTTAGGTCATTTTTGGAAGATTTTAGATATTTTTTTGTTATGTCAGACAAAGCTTTTGCCACTTTAGACTAATTTTGATTTGTTTAAGACTACATTTGATTCATGTTAAATAATTTTTTAGTAATTGTGAAAGAGTTTTTGTCGGTTTGGACAGTGTTCAAGCCATTTCACAAAATGTTTTTGGGTCAGTCTGGACAAATCAAGTCATTTGGAACAATCTTTGAGTCATTTCAGTCCAGTTTTCAGTCATGTTGGACAAGTGTTCAATCATTTTTAAACTAATGGTCAATCAGTTTGCACAACTTCTTTTATCGGTTTGGACACATTTCTAGTCATGACAACTTTTGAGTCAGTTTGAAAATAGTATTTGACTCATTTTAATAAGCTTTGAGTTATTTTGGAAGTAGTTATTTGAGTTACTTTGGACAAATGTTGAGTCATTTTAGCTGAATTTTGAGTCACGTTATACGTTTGAAGTCCTTTCGGACAAGTGTTGATTCATTTTGTACAAGGTTTTGTCATGTTTAATATCTTTTGGGGTGAGAATAGAGTCATTTTGGACAAATATTTCAATAATTTGACATTTTTTCCCTTTTTCACATCTTCGTTTTTTTTCTTTTAACAGTATATTTGATGTTGTGTGTCTCTATGTTCCAGTGCCAGCCCACAGACTGGTTCTTGTTGGGAGGACTGGATCAGGGAAGAGCTCCAGTGGAAACATCATACTGAGAAGAGACACCTTCAGTGCTGGTGGTGCTGCTGTGAAGCCACCTTTTCCCAGTATTGGTAAAACCTTTGTGTGCATGGAAAGAAGTTGTTGATTCCACACTTCATAGAATTTTAGGTTTTGTTATTTATGATTGGTGTCATTCTGACTGGGTCATTCAGCACAGAAGACATAACTGAGTTCTTCATGGTTCTTTTTCGGTAGAGGCGCAGGAGGCCCACAGTGAGTGAAAATGTAACAGGAGAAAAAAACAAAACAAAACATATATATTTGGGGTTTTTTTTGTTTGTTTTTTTTCTTCTGTTACATTTTCACTCACTGTATATATATATATGTAGAGAGAATTAAACAAAATTTTACTTAATTCTGCATTAAAAGAGTTGAGATGAAAACCTCCGCCACGGCCCTGCCTGGTACTTTCCTGTCCCTCTTTTCCTCTCCCTCCCTCTCTCTCTCTCTCCCTGTCAGTTCCCAGGCGGCAGTCATCAGGAAAAATCAGAGGCAGCTGCATCACCTGGGTCTCATCGCCACGCGCAATAAAACCCTTCTCATCCCTCCACTCTCCGCCAGATCGTAGACTCTGTTATTACAGTCAGTCCATCCGGCTCATTTTGCAGTTTAATCCTTGCCTTGCTATGACACTAACTCTGCTCTGCTCTGCCTGCAGTTCTTCGCCAGTTGTCGTCCCATTTCCTGCGTGCCTGTCTGCGAGCTCCAGCCGTTGCTGCCATCCACCGTGCATCAGCAAAATCCCTTTGATTCCCCAGCTCAGGGCTGCACTCAAAAAAGTAGTTTGTTGAACTTACTTAATACAGTTATGTCAACAATTTCCACCTAACTCAGTTAAGTTAGAACTAATATTAAAATGGCAATAACTAACTTAAGTGTAAGCAAAATGACTGCATTAAGTGACTCCAACATTATCTGAACAACTCATACTTAGTTAATAAATTAGTGTCCAGCTAACTTAACAGACAAACTTTAATTTGACATAATACCATTTCCTTCACTTTAATTTAATGTGTTAATTAATACCAACATAAAGGTTTTTGATTGGACTGACTTTACTCACTTTTGTAAATATAACTCAAACGTATTTGGTAAGACCAACTAAACAATAACTTATAGTTCCTACATAACCTACTTAATTAAGGGTAGCAGCCACTGGATTTTGTTGTACTCAACTGCTTTTAATTATTCTAATGATACTGATTTTAAGTAGACTCACTAAACCCCATTATGTCAACAGTTTCCACACAGTGAAGTTAAGTGAATTCAAATCAAAAACCCTGTTTCTGTGAAAAATCCAATTTATTGCCAATAAAACAGACAACTGGTCAGCTGTCAGGGTTCAAAATAATGTCAGTCAACATCTTCCACCTTCATACATCGGTCTTAACAATGTTTAACCATGGTCCCAAAACAAAAAAAACTAAAATGGTACCATTCACTCAGTTGGCAATCTCTNTCCTCTGCTGACTGACGACCCGAACGCCGTCTGTGTTTACAAAGATGGCCGCTTCATCTGGAGGCCGTACGCCATAAGTGAGACACACGGGTAAGACCTACAAACAGATAAATGTAATGGGCTTTTTGAAATTGTACTCACATTGTACTGACAAATTCATCTGTGAGTTTATGATTATTGGGATTTAACAGATCAATGTGGAAGTCTCCACACATGAACACAGTTTTGTTGCCCTTTTTTTTGAAAACATGGCCTCCATCCACTCCTTGAAACTTTCAACACTTGATCCCGGTGACCTACATATACAGCTAATAATGATATTTTTATTCTTTCCATTGCAGATCTCAATTGTTATGCATTCTAATAGGTTTTCTACCACAGCTGTCACGTTATCCAACACCTTAAAGTCCAGCCTTTCATCCACATATATCACTTCATCTCCTCCACCTTTATTTTTTCTATTTTTGTACTTCAGTTCATAACTCTCCGCCTCAAAGTTTCCATGTTTATCCAGGTTTCCGATATTGCAATTATGTTACATGGGTGTGAAATTTTATGTAGATATTCCTTGATGTTATCGAGGTTTGCATACAGGCTTCTGCTGTTGAAGTGGATGATTGATAATTTGTCCTTTGACTTCGTGTTCTGCTTGGACTGTTCATCAGTGTAGCAGTGACACTTGCTGCTAAAGGCGGAGCAGAAATGATTGTCTGGGTCTATTTCATGATCCAAGTCCTTCAAATTGTATTCGTTGCGTTGAAATATTTTCAGTTCAGATTGGTCCTGTTCACTTATTCCCTGAGTTGTGTGTTTGTCGTCTTCAGATGCAGACTGAGTTCTGTCAGTGAGTGTCATGGTCGCACATGTTCTGGATCCTTTTTCCTTTTGAAAATCCTCTGTCTTTATGAAAAAGATATACTGTGTGAATATGACCTAACTTTTCTGAAAAACCCAAACCAGCTCTCCAGAAATGTTCTCACTTTGGGGAATTGTTGTCAGTTATTGAAAAATGTCAATTTTTTTTTTGAAAATGTTCTCACTTGTGAAAACAAAACAAAGCTACTAGAAAATTCCTCACTTTTCAAAAGCATTTTTTTTTTCAGATTTTTAAAATGCCATCACTTTTTGAAGTCTCTACACATTCTGAAAAATGTCCTCACACAGACACAGACTGAGGACGATGTGTTTGAGGATCATAGAAACATCTTGTCACCTTCAGCTGCAGGACGAAGCGCTGTGAGGTGTCATGAAGCAGTTTGAAGTCGTCTGTGAGTTGTGGAGTTGATCATTGTTGCTTTTCCATCAGGTGTAAGCTGATCTGCAGACCTGAAATAAACCAAATGGACGTTGAGTTGCTTCCTCGGAGAAAAACAATGTTTTATATTTGGGATAACGTCGCCATCGCCCTGCATGTGGACAAACAGGTATCTTCACTGCTTATTCTCTGCAGACAGCTGCAGCCTCTAATGTTAAAGAAGGAAACCGATGAACTGTTTCCTCCAACATCATGTCATTAGATCATTAATGATTTTGTTTTGTTCTTTTTCATTTTCAGGTGCTGAAGTTTGATGCTGATCAACTGAGAAAGAACCTCAAGTTCTGCCCTCGAGGCGCAGCAGCAATCGGGACTTTCGATAATTTCAAGGAAGCTGAAAACCAGGTTAAGCGCTTGTGGCCGGACTGTGACTCCCCACTGGAGAAAGACTGTCCACTCACGCAGCGTTTCATAGGTATCACAGCTGCAACTCACTGAGTCGAACTGACTTCACGATCAGCAGCTTTCCTTTGACCAGGCTGCAATGAAAACACGATCCTGCAGTGTTGGTATCTGGTCAATGGTCTGGCGTCGTGTAATAGTCTGCATGTGGTTTTTATTGTCGTATTGTATTGTATTGTATTGTATTATATAGTATTGTATGAGTTGCATGTGGACCAATTCCTGCCCCGGGTGTGTTTGCTCAGGTGATTATCTACTCGCATCTCACACACAGGCCCTGCTCACGCTCACCTGGGAAAGAAGAAAGGAAAAGAGACAGGAGGGGGAAAGGAGAGACAGCTGCTAAGCAGAGCTAGAAGCGATTGGCATGACGCGATCAGCATGTATCTGCACTGAGTAACCATGACAACAGACATGTAGACGTCAACAAGCAAACAGCTAATTTATTACTGAAATGATTTAGGATGATCACATTCGCTGAGCAGCTTGCTAATCTGAAATTTTATGATCATTACAGTATTTACAGTAATTTTGGATATTTTTTGAGTCCTTCTTGGAGAATTTTTACTCATTTTGGGAAAATGTTTGAGCCATTTCGAGTCNAAGTACAAGTTGATAAATTCCATACTTTGTGTGGTAATGTTCGTACGCACTCACTACGCACATATCAGTGTGTATGCACTGATGATAAATGAGGCCCCTGGACTCCAATGTAGGATATAATGAATGTTATTCAGAAAATCTCCGGCTTTAAGCTGTCCTGCCGGTGGTTTTACGGTTTCATACTGTCGTCCTTTCATGGCGTCTCATGTATTGCTGCAGCATCCCATATTAAATGTGCTACACTATAAATATTAAACTGAGGCTTGACTTTAAAAACATCATGTTGCAATAACTACAAAAGTGGATAATAGATAGATAATAGACGGAAAGAAAACAGAGATATTAACATGTACGCAGGTAGACAGGAGAACAGATGTATCAGTGCAGCGACTATTAATGGAGACTAATATGCGAATCATCAACAAATACCTTCTCCAGAACCCTAGACATTGTTTGATTGTGTAAAATAGAGCATTTGGGGTATACAGTGGTTGTAAATGATAGGAGAAAAATAATTCACTCTTGCAGCTTTGACAGAACACTTGTAAAGTACCAGATGACGTTTAGAATATAAAATGAGACGTATAGCCTGTCTTTTGTCCATTTGCATCCAGCTTTGCATTCAGCCTTTCACCGTGGCATGCATGTGTTCTGTAAACCAAGGCTGAGTTTTAGCTCCTGGTTTTGTCCCTCTCAGTGGTGTGACGGTGTCCAGGATACGTCCACCGGTTGATTTAAAGTCAAAGATTAATTGTTCAGCGTTTATTTGAAGGGGCTGTGCTTTGGGACAAGTCTGAAGGTATCGAGGAAGGTGTAAGTAGTGGACGCATGTATAGAGCAGGAGTGGTGGAACAAACGGTCGTGGAGTGGCCCGATAAACCTGACACAAACGTGATCTGAGAACCACAAGTCCTCTACTTGTAGGTCAATGACTGTCAGTCCTAATGTAAAAACCAAATCCAAACTGTGGCCGTGGTTGTGAGTAGGGCTGGTGACGTGATGTGTGAGGAGTCCATAGTGCTAAAAGACTCAGCAGCAACGGCTTTGGATTGTGTCCAGATGGAAGTAAGAACCCCCAGAAGTTCAAGTCCTGCCAAAGAATTCATGATAAAACTGAGAAAAAAATGGTAATTTGGAGGCCAAAGGTGGCTATATTCACCAGGTTCCAACCACGTTTCAGTCAAAAATGAAAAAGTCAAGTGAAGTGGTGGAGATAAAAAATGATGAGACTAAAGGTCTTACTAGTAGTAGTAGTAGGACTGTAGTAGGACATCTCAGGGTACCAGTTTAAGGTTAGAAAGTATATTTTTTGACTCATGGTACTTTTCTCCCTGTTCTTGGTGCGATGGTTTAGAACAGTGGTTCTCAAACTTTTTGAGCCACGACTCCCAAGATAACATAAGTTTGTGTTTGTGACCCTGCAATTTGAATTTTTATTCTGGCATGAGTAATAACTTTGTTGTTCATGCATTAATGTGTTTAAAATTAATGTGTTAAATCCACAGATTCATCTCTTTACATTAACACATTGATTTTCTTTTAAATGAATGAACTGAATTTATTTTGAACAAATGAAAGGGAAAAAAATATAAAAACAAAAGAAAATAATTTCAAAAAGAGCATAAAAAAACAATAATAATGTCACATAATCAATCATAATATTAAAAGGTTTGAAAAAGGAGAGGGAAGAAGTATACACTTTTAATTTTGACAGCCACATACACATTTGTTTGATAAATATAGACTTTATTTTTATCTTTTTTTACAATGATCTGGCGACCCCCTGAAATGATCTTGACAGCCAGTTTGAGAACCACTGGTTTAGAAGGCGGATTGGAGGTTGTTTATTTTTGATGGCGTGTCTGTCAGGATGATATGTATAACATCAGGATTGGTGATTTGAATAACAATGCAAATTTCCAAATGGGAAAAGGAAGTGATATTCTATTCAGGTAAGGGGAGGCACTTGAACTTGTCATTGTGGTTGGCAGGGATGAAGCACCATTCATCACTGAGCAGTCGAGTCTTTTAATTTGTCTTTTTGATCCTCATCTAAACATGCCGATGAAGACACGGAAAAACAGGAGAGGACGTTATGAACATTATGTCAGCTGTCGACACTTAAACCCGGATGTTTTGAAAAAGGAAGCTCGACATTTGGGAAACCGGTACCTCTACAAAGAAAACATCCCAGATTACCCCCATCCGGAGTTCCATGTGGCTCATCTGAAGCATGACACAGACCGACAGGGGTTATGTGGCATCAGGAGGGACGAAGGCTTCAGGGTTCCACACAACGGCTTCAGGGATCCACACGGAGGCATCCTGCAGTGGTGGAGTCTGGCTGTGGGTCCTGACGAGGTGAAGGCAGCTGAGACGAGGCTCCTGCAGCAGAAATTCTCCGACCTTACGGATGATCAGGCTGCCATGCATCCCAGCTTCCTCTATAAGTTTACCACCTCTCCAGCCTTCTCAGAGAAGTCCAGGCTGGGCTCGTACCGCTTCACCTTCCCCCTGGAGGAGGTGCTGGAGGCCTACCGCCTGCAGGTAGGAACTCTGGGAAATTACATCCAATCTATCTACATGGTCACTTCTCAAGAGGATATTTTAAAATGCACACGTCATGAATGTGTTTTTGTTTTTTTATCAGCGATAGATGTACTTACTAACCATACACAACTATGAAAAGAACACAAAATAATTACAAAGAGACACAAATGTCATCCGTCGTGTGATGAGTGCTAATCTGCCATCAGTGGTGATAATCTGTGTTGTTGTTGGTACATTTACAGAGACTCTGATGAATGAGTTCTTCTTGTACAGTGAAGTCAGAGTCCTCCAGTAAAACATCTGTTATTGTTTCAGTTTTGTTCTGGGGATCAGCCGGTCATGCGGGTGTACGAAACTGTCCTGTACAAACAGGAAGTGCAGCACACTGTGTTGGTCCACAGTCCAGCCAATCAGGAGCTCTTCTCC
>NW_007577846.1:611112-615420 GCF_000690725.1 Stegastes partitus | reverse complement strand
TAAAACTGAAGGTACGTTTGTTTGGACAAATCCATAGAAAAGAAAACATGGAATGTCAAAAAACACTATTTGGCAGCACAATGCCACAGCTACTGATGTAAGAGCTTAAGTGATTTTAGTTATCAAGAAAACCACGGACAATGGTTAAATGCCAGCTCTTAAAATAAATTCTCATGAGCTATATTTACTGTGATAATTATATTTGTCCAAACAAATGTACCTTATTGGTACCGGGTGTTAAAAATCCCCCCCACCCACAAAAAAAAGAAAAGAAAACAAGGGTGGTCTAATTATTTTTCCATGATTTTTTATCAGTCACACAAGTGACCTGCAAAACCAAACCTTGGGGAGCTTTCCAAAAGAAGGTCAATGAAAATGGCCAATTATAATCCGAACATATTGTCATTACACAAAATTTGTAAAATGACATCCTTTGAATTGTAACGAAAATGAACCATCTACATTTTCTATTACACTCTGAAAATATTTTAAGATAAAATACAATTAAAATTGCCTCTTTTTTCTTCCCCACCACTTTAAAGTTTAAAATAAAATCCTACAGTTTTGTTTTCTTAAATTAACACCAAAGCTTACAGAAAAAAAAGTAGAGTGCACATTTGGCTACAAATTGACCTTTTAAAAGAAAATTTAAAAAATAAAAAAAATCACCTGTTTGTTTTCCAACCTCTAAAGCTGCATTCCCACCGCTTGTGATCCGGACAAACTATCTCGACAGGACAGTTGAGAACTTGGAGACTATGCAGCTGCACTGTTTTGTGGTTGGTAGGTTAGTGAAAAGGATACAGCTGGGAAAATGTCAAATTATACATCCTATGTTGGTAAATGCAGTGAAGCTCGAGCAGACATGACGTCACTGTGCGACGGTGACAAATGAGCCATGGACAGGCAACAGAGTTTGAGTGGGCAACACGATCTTGTGAACACCTTTATTCCAGCTAAAACGTTTCAATATATCATGTTGATTATCATCCATGCCCACCTTTCTGTTTCTCTTCAATTTCAAACAGCTGTTCCCCTTAACTAAACATAGTGCATCCTGCAACTAATTTTTAATGGTTAATTTTAGTCGTTCTTTTCTCCATGTGAACATTTCTTAAGTCTATTAAACATTCAACAACTATTTGAAAACGAGAGCTTTCCACTCCTAATAAGAACACTCACAGATCCAAAAAACATNAGTCCACATCGTTGGCACAGGATCCTAAGGCTAGCTGCTGATTGGTGCCTGCAGTGCTCAGACAGGTGGAACTGAATTACTTTGGAAGTAATTAAACAGTATTTTCTAATGTCAGAATAGCCCAAGATGACCAAGGATCAAGTTGCCGCTTTTGAAACACACAGCAATTAAACAGTTTGTTTTAAGCACCAGGCAGACAGACTGACAGCCACTGAAGTTATAAAAGTATTACATTTCACCAATGCAGCGAACGTAGCAGCTGCTCATCCCTGGTTTAAAGCGACGGCTCAACAGCTTCATGATTAACCCACACAACTGTTCTCTTGGTGGATGTCTCTGGATCTGGAATTCCTGAACTACAGCCACCGGCCTCACCTTCTGCATCCTGCTGCCCCACCATGATGCCTCCTGTTACCTTCACGAACTAGCAAGTGGAATATTTCATTGGTCCATTTGAAATGGAGGAACAAAAGGACAATAACTTCTAATAACTTGTTTATCTGTACACTACATTTTATAATTCATCCCACACCCACCCAACTGGTCGAGGCAGATGGCCGTCCCTCCCTGAGCCTGGTTCTGTCAGAGTTGGTTTTTTTTTTGTTTTTTTTTTAAAAATTTAATATTCTCTACTCTAATATTCTCAAAATGGTCTCAATCTGGAGCCTTGGCCCAGAGGACTGGAATTGTTGGTGCATTAGGCTCTGTTCATGATCATGCTCGTCTCTGCACTGCTATGGGTCATGTTGCACCTCCACACCTCCACACCTTCAGATAATCTGTATAAATGTAAGTATGAATATATCTGCACCCTCAATATTCTTGTTACCAAACAACAGTTTTTTCTTAAAGTTTACTTTAATTCTTCACTCCACAATTTTTTTGAATTTTATGTATTAGCTCCAACAGCTACCTTAAACAGTCATGGCACTGTTCTATGAAGGCCTTCAATCTTTATTTGTTTTCTTAAATTATTATTATTATTTTATTTATTTATTTTATTTTTTTANTGAAGCGAGCAGAATGAATGAACACTGCCTCAGTTATAAAGCAGCTAAGTGGGTGGGCTGGACTTTAGCGATGACGATTGGACAGGAGGGGCCATGTGACCGCCTGACTCCGTGCCTGTCTGAACTAACGCGAAGCTCCATTTCAGACAGGACACTTTGTCAGATTATAACCATTTATTTGAGATCACATACATTTTGTTTGGAGGTGACTCTGCTCGTGATGCTCTGGAACGATCTGCGCAAGCACGACACAGATAATCCCTGAGATCACAAACCCCAACACAGCGCTCCGAGGGAGCAGATTAGCAGAGTCACCTTGAATGAAGTGGACTTGGGAAAATTAACCTATGAGTCGCATTTCCTTTGAATTTGGCCACCCGCAACCATCACATCTGAGTGCAGGAAAATGTTCACGTGCTGCGAAGATGACAAGAATAAATTGCGTAGATTAGGAAGACCATGGCGTTGGCATGGGAGGTGGAGGCAAACGAACCAGGATCTGGGCAGGGCCTTCCGGAGTCCATGTAGCTGAGGCTCATTTCAGCTCGCGTTGGTTAACCATCCGGTCATGAATCATAAAAGAGAAAGGACAAAAGCATATTAACTCTTTACCATTCCGGGTCATTTCGATGCAACCGCCTGAAGAATGACATCTCCAAATTAAAATGAATGCTGTTATTGACTCTTATGGAGTGTACCGGTATATAAAGTTGGACCTTAGTTGTAAAGATAACACTCGTAGTTTTTGCCACAGCAATCAGAATCATCCAAGGTGCTACCAGTAAAGGTTATTCCATTTCAATCACTCATATTTCAACACTGAAAACACTATCTGTAAAACTGATAATCTGACACCAGTTTTTATACCGGTGTGTTCATGCATTTAATTGAGGGACGTTTGTTTTATCCACATCTATCCAAATTGGACACCACTGAAAATGTCAGGAAAAGTGCAATCTCTTTTGAATGCTTGAACCTACAGACATCAGTGAGGGCTCTATTGAAAGCTCATACCCAGGGGAATCCATATCTGGACACAGAGTCACTCCATTAGTTGTAGAAATTCATTTAATCATAAAAATAAATAAAATCTATATTTTTTATTAAAAGATATACTAAGACCATATCAAAACAACTGTTATGGGCAAATATATATTTACAATTCACAATAACACTGCAAACTGCATTTTTACTGTATAACTCCAACTGTACACGTATTCTTAGCACTACCACACTCACTTGTTTTCTATGAGCCGTTCGTTATAACAGCCTCTGTTTGGAGAAAGCACACAGATATGCTGCTGTCTCGACTTGTGCAGCCTCCACCACTTTTCCTGTTGTGTATTTTCTCTTTTCTGTACGTTTGCCGTGTTTTTGTGCCCCAAAACTGTCCCCACACTATCCACAACTATACAGATGGAGGACTGACGCATAACTCACATTTTACACACCACTTCTCATGAGCTGCTGCTTGCGGCTGCCACGGCCGTCAGACACGAAGAACCCTGCCTTTCAACACATCCACGTGTTCGTCTGCTCATTGGCTACAAGTTTACAGCGTCAGAGAGTGTCTGCAACTCGACTGGTTGAATTTACAAGGGTGGAACTTGTGCATATGGGGTTTACTATCTGAGACACTCCACTGGCTCTCAGGCTGTCACTAACTCACCACAACCCTCCTGTTGGCCAACCTAGGTGTCAATTGAAAGCTAAGACCTCCGTCTAGACACCTGTAGTGCGATCTAAAGTAGATTCTGCCTTGGCCACTAGAGAGGTGGTAATGAAACCATTGAGCTTGACGGTGAATCCGCTCAGTTACTCTGGACTAACTGAGCAAGCATGACACAGACAGTCCCTTTCTTTCTGTTCTTTCTTTCTTTTAATTTTTTATTTATTTTCTTCTCTTCTTTATTTTTCTTCTTCTAGATCACTAGATCCCCAAAACTGCGCTACAAGGGAGCGGATGAGCGGAGTCATGGCCTGTGAAATGATTAGTATGAATGGAGCGGCTATGTGTGGCGACATCATGTCGCATCTCACTCTGAATTCTGGGAGTATCCGAGACCTTCTCGACTGCGTGCGGAGCAGGCAGAGAACATG
>NW_007577846.1:597553-607672 GCF_000690725.1 Stegastes partitus | reverse complement strand
GCGAACCGGCGACCTCCTTGCTGCGAGACAGCAGTGCTAACCAACTGCGCCACCTTGCAGCCCATGATGTATGCAGAGAACCCAAAACATGATCAAACATGTTGAGTTTGTTGTGGCTGCTGTGATGCAGTTTGTTCCCTCAAGAAATTAGGTCTCAGGTTTGAGAAACTTGACACTTTCAGAAACCACTCATCTGTAGACAGAAACCAGCCATAAAGACAGTCAGAGTATGGACTGAGGAAGCCACCTCAGCCCTGCAGAACTGGTTTGACATCACAGACTGGGGAGTTCTTGCTGAGGGGACAGACCTGGAAGGACACGCATCAGCTGTGCTGGACTAAATCACCTTCTGCGCTGAGTGTGTGACAGAGACTGTTAAAGTGCTGCCCAACCAGAAGCCGTGGTTCAACGGTGAACTGAGGACCCTCCTAAGAATGTGTGACTCCGCTTTCAGATCGGGGGACCAACAGGCCTACAAGAGCGCGAGGAGCAACCTGAAGAGGGGCATAATTGAGGCCAAGCGCAAATACCAGCAGTGCATTCAGGAGCACTTTAACAGCAACAACTCCAGACGAATGTGGCAGGGGATAAAGACTCTCACGGACTACAAGAACAACACTGCATCTACAGCCCCCACAGACAATATTCATCCAGACACACTGAACCAGTTCTTCTCTCGCTTTGACCAACATAGCAGCGACTTAGGAGCCATCCCTCAGCCCACACCACCAGGAGGCGATGCTCCCATCCAGCTGCACTGGCAACAGGTGAAGGCCTCCCTGCGCAGAGTCAACATGAGAAAAGCCACTGATCCAGACAGCGTCTCAGGACAGATTCTTAAGGCCTGCGCAGACCAGCTAGCAGAGGTATTCACCACCATCTTTAACCTCTCGCTGCAACAGTCTGCAGTTCCCACCTGCCTCAAGTCCTCCACTATCATCCCAGTACCCAAGAAGAACGCAGTGAGTTGCCTAAACGACTTCCGCCCGATTGCTCTAACGCCCATCATCGCAAAATGCTTTGAGAGACTCATCATCTCTCACATCAGTTCTGCCGTCCCTGCTGACCTGAACCAACATCAGTTTGCTTATCGAGCAAACAGGTCAGCAGAGGACGATGTGATCACAGCTCTCCACACAGCCCTTACTCACCTGGACCAAAAGAACACGTATGTAAGGATGCTGTTTGTGGACTTCAGCTCCGCCTTTAACACAGTCATTCCCCACAAACTGGTCAAGAAACTGAGCGATCTGGGCCTGAGCAGCTCACTGTGTGCATGGATACTGGACTTCCTGAGCAACAGACCCCAGAACGTCAGGATGGGAGGCCGCACATCCTCCACTCTCGTCTTAAACACAGGAACACCACAGGGGTGTGTCCTCAGCCCCCTCCTCTACTCTCTCTTTACCCACGACTGCACCCCCATTCACACCACCAACACCATTGTCAAGTTTGCTGATGACACCACCATTGTAGGACTGATAGCAGGCAACAATGAGTCAGCCTACAGGGAGGAGGTCCAGCACTTGGCAGAATGGTGTCTCAGCAACAACCTGGACCTGAACACCAGCAAGACCAAGGAACTGGTTGTGGATTTCAGACGATCCACACGCACAGAGCACTCTGCCCTCTGCCCTCTGCATCAACGGAGAGGAGGTAGAGAGGGTGNGTGATCCTCATACTGGAACTAATCTTGTTGGTTTTTCTGTTGTTTCAGATCATGCCATTCTCTGTTCTGGACCACTCCCATGTCATTACTCAGCACAAGCGGCAGAGCTGGTTGCACTCACTGAAGCATGCAAATTGGCTACTGACAAAGCTGTGTCTATTTTCACAGATTCCAGGTACACCTTTGGTGTCGTACACGACTTTGGCGCACTCTGGAAGCACAGAAATTTCCTCAGATCTGACGGGAAGCCCATCCTCAACCACACTCTCGTGGCTGCTCTCCTGGAGGCCATCCTTCTGCCCGCTGCAGTCGCTGTTTGTAAATGCTCAGCACACACAAAACTATCTGACCCCATCTCACGTGGTAATGCCTCTGCTGATGCAGCTGCGAAAGCTGCGGCGAAGTTTTCGGTTGCAACCACACACACTTTTGTTTCTTTCTCATCACAGGATGTTGTCTCCTCTGTGGCTGCTATGCAACAGTTTGCTACACCACAAGAGCGAGCTGTGTGGCAGTCATGCGGCTGTAACGTTGATTCTGGTGTGTGGGTAGGACCGAATAGCAAACCGTGCCTGCCCAAACACTTCTTTCCCCATTTTGCTAAATTGACACATGATTTAGACCATGTGTCAAAAGGGGGGATGTTGGCTGCAATTAACCCCCATCGGTTTACAAAAGGATTTTCAGTTTCTGCTCAGAGACACTGTGAATCATGCCTAGTATGTGTCACACAGAATGCTGGTAAACCTGATCCAGACTTCTAACGTCTGTGAATGAGTACACCCTGTACACCCAGTTGTTGTTTTCCAGCATGGGATTGTTATACGACCGTTGGAGTAAAGACCACGCCTGTACATGTATAATAATACTATGCTGCCTGCACTCTCCTGAAGACTGTTTGCATTCTGTATGACCTGTACCTTCAAAGCTTTGAATAAAACAAGACAAAGACAACTCGGACTACTGGAGCTTATTAAGATCATAGAAAATTTCCACAACAGTTGTTACTCAAGATTCAGGTTAATCATCATCAGGCATCACAAGAATTTCTTTTGGGATTAATAAAGTTTTATCATCTTTTAAGATTGTGAATAAAATTCCAGGTGATGTCCTTTTAATGCAAAACACAAATTATATAAAGAACAAATAATCAAGACATAAAAATCTCCATGGCGATGTGTGCAGCAAATTTGGTGATTTCACTGCTCAGCTTTAATCACCTGCTTGTGTTGACAAAGACACAAACGTGGTGGGTGAAGTTTTATGTAATTTATTGTGACTCGTTTAAATTACATTAAGGCTAAAAGTTATGCATCACTGAGCTGCTTTGAGTGGCGTCATGGTAGGACAGTCCTCAGTTATTATTAGCCAGGCACTGACAAGATGGAGACGGCCTGGGCTACAACACTGAGCTTCAAACCAGGATTCAGGAAACCAATAAACCCAGAAATTAAAAAAACTTATTTTGAATGCTTGCTTATCACTGAATTTAACGCAGTAATGTTGGACCTGATAGAGGGAAAAAGAAAAGTGTACAGTTTACAGACGTGAGAAGGAGAGTGAAAGGAAAATAGAAGTAAACAAAGATACCACAATCTACAAACTGCTACACCTGTACCTGTACACAACAGAAAACATCTTACGGCTTTTTGCAGGAAAACAGAGCTGGTAGTCATCCAGAGCACCTATAGGAAATGAACAAGCTGAGAAAACCTGAATCTCAACGGTTACCAGAGCGCAAGATTTACATATGCACACAAAAATGAGAGAGGGAAAAGAAACAAAAAAACAAAACAAAAACAAATTACATGTGTCCGGAGAAATAAATAAATAAAATAAATAAACAAAGCAAACAAAAGTAGGTGTTAGCGCGGACAATGCAGTGTCATTTTACAGAATGTGTGGGGTAAGGAGTGTTCAGACATGAATGCAATGCATGTGCAACTGAGCCCCTGCACAGGACAGATGAGCTCCAGGACCCGAGCCATCAGTAGCAATCCCGGAGTATGAATCTCAGCCACCACACTACTGAGGCGAACATGCATCCCCCCAGACGGCGGCAGAGAAAGGCGCTAGCTAGAGCCCCCAACGGCCGCGGGACAGAGGCCCCAACGGGCCAAGACCAGCAGCCGCCGACCCCACGAGGCACCGGCCATCCCAGGCGGGCCAAGCGCAGGGCCCAGGGCCACATAAGCCCGAGAGTCACCCCCACCCCCGACCCCAGCAGAAGGCCTTCCAAGAGCCCGTGAGGCCCACTCCAGACAGCCACCCGGCATGGGCCAGCACCCACCCCAATGCTGTTAGGATCATATATTTTATATTCATGTTCTGATAATCTCTTATTATTATCTTAAGGCATAATCAGCATAACTTATAAACAATTGCAGCATGAGAAACATAGGTAGAAACAAGATTTGGTGGTATGTATATTTTTTTTTACTGTCACAAGCAAGTATCTGCAGGAGGGACAAACTGAAGGTGCTCAGTAGTTGGGTGCCGAGTGGCAAGTTTCTGCACCTACGAGATGGGAGGAGAAGGCCCAAGGAAATGGAGGAACCAATAAGCTAGCTGCAACACATTATGTGCACATTCTCATGTAATAGTATAAAGTACACTGGATCAGGGAGAGGCAGTCAGTCAGACTTTGTGACCTGACATCTGTTGGTGCTAGGGTGAGAAGTTTGATCCAGAGCTCTGTATGCTTATTCAGCCATCTGATAAATAAATACATAGAGTGAGACCTAACTATCTTCTCCTATTGCTTCATTAAACGAATGCGCAGGAGCTATCTCACACATAGTTTAATTTCTGGTAGATTGAGATCCAGCTCCAACAATGCCCAGACCCTCACCAGGGATCCACCAACCACCCTCCCTCCCTACCCACTCACATCTTCCCTCCATCCACTCTCCCTCCCTCTCTAGTATAGGAAAATGCTAAGGGTGCCGACATTCACAAGCGGAGGGGAAAAAAACAGAAAAAAACGGCGTTACTATTACTCTATTAAATATCACATAAACCCACATCAACATAACTTCGTAGCACAGTCTCCTCTAAATAATTTAGAGGATTTTTTTTTGTTTGTTTCTTAGCGGAGTAACACCACTCCGCTTCACATCGTGGTTTTTAGACTCCACTGCGTGTATACAAACCGTATAATGCACGGCTCCTCGTTGTTTAATCCTTAACATATAAAAAAATACAGGAATTTTCAACAGAGAGATTGAATAGCACTTTCAGTTATTCTGCACTCCTGCCACCTTGTTGACAATGAACCTGTACTGATCTCACCTCTTTTTGTGAATGTGGGTTGGCAATAAACAAAGCTTTGAACTTTTTACTCTCCATCTTAAAATGGGACATCATAGCTTCATAGCTTTTTATTAATTTGTGTAATATTTTATTTATTTTGTAATTTTTATTCATATTGTGTTGCTTCTTTTCATATTTACTGTTTTTTATTTTGTATGTAAATAGAACATGTTTTATATTTGTACAGTGCCTTATTTATATTGTATTTTTAATTTCTGTTACTTGTTTCTTCAGCTTTTATTTAGTGTGTTGTTTATACTTAAATAAAAGCTTGAATACATCCATACAGTTTCTGTGTTACTGTATGAAAATTAATAGTGAAATTGACTGTGATGCAAGTTGGCGCAAACTACAACCTTGCCTAGGGCATCAAACTGGTCTGGGCCGGCCCGAGTGTACATGGGGATATTTATCTATATGTATTTGACACACAGAGCTTCACATGCACTTATTTGCAGTTTTCCTCAAACACATGGATATTTCAAGTAGCCACAAAAAGACACAAAATGAGCACAACATGAAGTAGAAAAAATGACCACAAAGATATACAATTAACTACAAAATAACTACAAAGAGATGCAAAATAACTATAAATAGACACAAAACGATTATAAAGATACACAAAATTACCACTAATACAAACAAAATGGATGGATAGTTTATTTCTATACATTGAAGAGGTAACAAATACACAAACCCAAAATATATACAGTTATGAACCAAATCAAAATGTCAGTTCTGGCAAATTGGTTGATGAATAAATCAATAAATTATGCTGAAGATACTTGAATGTAATGCAGTACAAATGAAAGAAATTCACAACACTCAAATACATAAATGAATAGTTAAATAAAAAAGAGATTAAGATTAGAAAGAATATCTTTTTAACTCATGGTAGTTTTCGCTCTGTTCTTGGCGCCATAGTTTAGAAGGTGTCTGTTAGGATGGTATGTGGAACATCAGGATTGGTTATTTAAGGTGAGGGAGGCGCTTGAACCTTCTATTGTTCGGGCTGGCAAAGGCGCGGCGCCCTTCTTCCATAAAGCAGCACAGTGTCAGGACTTGTTCCTCACAGTCTTTTAATTTGTCTTTTTGATCAACATCTTCATCTAAACATGCCAATGCAGACACGGAAAAACAGGAGAGGACGTGATGAACATTATGTCAACGGTCGACACTTAAACCTGGATGATTTGAAACAGGAAGCTCAACATTTGGGAAACCAGTACCTCTCCAGGGAAAACATCCCAGAATACCCCCATCCGGAGTTCCATGTAGCTCATCTGAAGCATGACACAGACCGACAGGGGTTACGTGGCATCAGGATAGACCAAGGCTTCAAGGTTCCACGCGACAGCTCCAGGGATCCACACAGAGGCATCCTGCTGTGGTGGAGTCTGGCTGTGAGTCCTGACGAGGTGAAGGCAGCTGAGACGAGGCTCCTGCAGCAGAAATTCTCCGACCTTACAGAGGATCAGGCTGCCATGCATCCCAGCTTCCTCTATAAGTTCACCACCTCTCCAGCCTTCTCAGAGAAGTCCAGGCTGGGCTCGTACCGCTTCACCTTCCCCCTGGAGGAGGTGCTGGAGGCCTACCGCCTGCAGGTAGGAACTCTGGGAAATTACATCCAATCTATCTACATCTTCTCTGAAAAAGAAAATATTTTAAAATGCACACGTCATGAATAGGTTTCTGCTAGCAACAGATGTTATTTACTAACCATACTTAACAATGAAAAGAACACAAAATAATTACAAAGAGACACAAATGTCATCCGTCCTGTGATGAGTGCTAATCTGCCATCAGTGATGATAATCTGTGTTGTTGTTGGTACATTTACAGAGACTCTGATGAATGAGTTCTTCTTGTACNCTATTCTATTCTATTCTATTCTATTCTATTCTATTCTATTCTATTCTACTTTCAGTCTTTTGTCGTTACTAGTTTCTGACATATTCATTCAAACAGCCTAAAATTTAAATAGACCAAGGTTCCTAAAAGTGGGTTGATGTGCAATTTTTAAAAACATTTCATCTTGGAAAGTATTTGATGTATGAATCTAAAATTGCAGTGCTACCATTTTAAACCTCCACAGTTTATGATGAAAAAGTTCTGTGCAAATCAGAGATGGTCAAGCAGAAGAAACCTGATGACTTGAGATGGAATAACCCATAAACAAATGGATAATCAAACCCAATACATAATGTATGGTAGGTTCAGTATGTTTATCTGTTGTGCGTCTATGTGCAGCTACCTGTATGTCTACACATAGCTGCACATGCACTTATTTGTGGTTATTCTCAAACACGTGAATAAGGTGTTGGAGAAGATTCTCTTTTGTGTTTGTTTGTAAAGATGAAACAAATTCAGCGCGGTCTCAATCATTCAATTTAATTCCACACTGAATATTGCATTACAGAGCTCCGGGTCAGACTCTCCCTAGCATCAGACAGAGTAAGACAAACTCCTTTCCCTCCGACTCTTATCTTTTACTGTTTAGTCAAATGACAAGTTGCACAATATGCCACACAAGCTGTTTCACATCTTCCTGTCCGTTTGTTCCTTTGTTTCCTCCCTGGGATGTATGCCCCATATCTTTACATCCTGTCTTCACCACACATTGGTTATCGGGATATCGCGCAGTCACACACTCATCTGTTTCCTCCCAATGACGGGCACCCTGTCCTGCAGAACAACATGACTTACAAGCAAACGAATCTTTATGAATCAACATTATAGTGAGTAGCATGCAATGAATAAACCCTCAAGATGAACTATTCTTATTCTTTAAACTTAAATGATTATATATGTTTCCAGTAACATATCATTTACACAACAAAGGTCAGCTGTATTACAAAATGGCCACAAGGACACACAACATAACTACAAAGAGACGCAAAATTATCACTAAAACAAACAAAATGACCACAAAACACAAAGTAACCACAAATAGAAACAAAAAGATTACAAATAGACACAAATAACTACAAAATAAAGACAAAGAGACACACAGTAACAACAAAAGACACAACAACTTTAAAGAGATGCAAAGTAACTACATAGAGACACAAAACAGCTTCATAGCTACAAAGAGACAACACAATGAAAAACAACTGAACTGTCACATTGCCAGCAAAACATAAATGTGAAGTCAGCAGCTTCTTCATTGTATTAAGGCGTTTGAGCTCCATATTCTTAGAAGAGCACTTTGGACACAAATTTAAAGGATCTGTTGTGTGTGTCACATTAGGTTTCACTTTCCAGAAAAAACCCCTATGTCAGACTCTGGGTGGACAAACTGCAGTAAAAGTGGGGCCAATTGTTTTATAAAGAAAATAAATTGTGCTGAAGATACTTTAATGTAATGCGATAAAAATGAAAGACATCCAGAACACTAAAAAAAATAAATAAATAAGAGCGAGTTTAGAAAGTACATTTGTTTAATTTATGGCAGGGGTTCTCAACTGGTGGGTCGCGACCCAAAAGTGGGTCGTGGACCTGTTCTGGGTGGGTCGCGGACAGCTGGTCAAAATTAAATAATACATAATGTGCGTCTCAGGTTGGACCTATTTTTTTATTTTGAAAAAACATTTATTTTGACAGGCACGGTCACCATAGCTTGACGTTCACTTTAAGTTTGTGTTGATGTTGGGACGCAAGATGGCAAAGCGCAGATATGACCCGGAGTATTTAAAATGTGGATTTTCATGCTAGGGCTGGACCCGAATAGCCAACTATTCGTTCGCTGTGCTGGAATCGGGATATAAATTTTGATCTCCAAATCCCCCCCGCCGCCGATACAGCAGAGGTCAGCCTTTCCCACTTCTGGTGCAGCGATGTGATGGCTGAGTATCCATCCCTCGCCACTCCTGCAGTTAAAACAATCTTACCATTCAGCTCAACCTGTTTGTGTGACAGTGTCTTCTCTACCTTGGTCCAGCTCAAGTCACAGCAGAGAAACAGGTTGGACACTGAGCATGATCTGAGAGCAGCTCTGTCTACTGTCAGCCCAGACTTTGAAACTCTAATCAAGAGTAGAGCACGTGCCCAACTGTCTCATTAACTTCAGAGTAGTTTTGATATTTATTTTATTCACTTTTGTACATGCAGCTGTCATGGTCCTCCTTAGTTTCTTATTATATATGTTATATTGATTTAAAAAAAAAAAAGAAAAAAAGGTGAGCTTTTACAGGATTGAATTTCCCTTCTGGGATGAATAAAGTATTTTTCATTTCATTAATTTGCTCAAAATAGAGTGAAAATATGTTGTTTTGTGCCCTTTTTTATTTTGTGCAGTTTTGTACAAGTAATTGTCATGCTCCAGTTACTATGCATGGTTATATGCTCTGAAATGCATGTTGCACAGGAAAATATATTAAATATTGAATACTGAATTCTAAAAAAAATTGGGTCGCGACTTAATGACCATGGGAAAATGTGGGTCCCAGGGTGAGACCAGTTGAGAACCCCTGACTTATGGTATTTCTCCCTATGTTTTTGAGGTTGTGTAACTTCATTGGGGTGGGACTGGTGGTTTTGGATGAGGGGAGGTGCTTGAACTGATGCCACTGGGTGTGTTTTGAATTACATTCGGGTTTGTAGAGAGAAGACAAGATTCCTCTGAGAAGCAGCAGAGTGTCAGTACATGTTCCTCACAGCAGAGACCATGGAGAAACGACAAAACAGGAGAGGACGTGATGAACATTATGTCAACGGTCAGCACTTAAGCCTGAATGATTTGAAACAGAAAGTTCCTCTGGGACACCGATACCTCTACAATGACATCCCAGCTTACCCCCAGCCAGAGTTCCATGTTTCTCATCTGAAACATGACACAAACCAAAAGGGGTTACGTGGCATCAGGACGGACGAAGGCTTCAGGGTTCTACACAACGGCTCCGAAGATCCACACAGAGGCATCCTGCTGTGGTGGAGTCTGGCTGTGAGCCCTGAGGAGGTGAAGGCAGCTGAGACGAGGCTCCTGCAGCAGAAATTCTCCGACCTTACAGAGGACCAGGCCGCCATGCATCCCAGCTTCCTCTATAAGTTTACCACCTCTCCAGCCTTCTCAGAGAAGTCCAGGCTGGGCTCGTACCGCTTCACCTTCCCCCTGGAGGACGTGCTGGAGGCCTACCGCC